>NW_028281191.1:0-300000 GCF_059751285.1 Brachycentrus maculatus
ATCATCCCCTTAAAACATGTGCAGATAAAGAGATCGGCCGTCTAAAATAAGCAGAATAAAATATTCACATTTTTCCTATGCCTATTCAATCCTGATAGGTGATCAAGATTTATGCATCGAAAATCCTTTTTTAACCTAGATCTTCGTAGATTAAACCCGTGAAAGGTACTAGAACAGAACAGGATGTTAAGATTAGCGCGTAAGTGCCATGTAGTTTAAGGACTTCTTCGACTAATCTAAGATTTTCATCTTACATGTGATATATATATATATATATATATATATATATATACATATATATATATATATATATATATATATATATATATATATATATATATACATATATATATATATATATATATATATATATATATATATATATATATATATATATATATATATATATATATATATATATATATTTATATATATATATACATATATATATATATATATATATATATATATATATATATATATATATATATATATATATATATATATATATATATATATATATACATATATATATATATATATATATATATATATATATATATATATATATATATATATATATATATATATATATATATATATATATATATATATATATATATATATATATATATATATATATATATAAATATATATATATATATATACATATATATATATATATATATATATATATATATATATATATATATATATATATATATATATATATATATATATATATATATATATATATATATATATATATACACCGCAGGACAAAAAAATTTACGAGTTTACTTGCTACCGCACGCCTTGACTTTACTGAACTCTTTTTCTAAGAAATCCTTTATCGATACCTCTTTCTTTTGTTCAATAAATTAAAGACACTTTGTGTCACCTTTCTACAATATTTACATTTTAAAATGTCTCAACAATTTTGTTTTACCCGCGTTTGAGGGAACATAACACAACAATCATGGAAAGTGCAAAGCAAATGTCGATAGCGATAAAATCCAAAATAATCACACTGTCGCAACAAAACATATCTAATTGTAAAATATCTCGTCGAGTTGGGTATTCAGAAGGTGCAGTGAGGTTTTTATTTAAAAAATTCCAACAAACTGAATCCATAGAACGGAAAAAAGGAAGCGGATGGGGGCGCGCGACATCTGCCCGAGATGATCGCTTAATAAAAAAAATTGTTATGCGCGATCGATTTTTAACGGCACTTAAAATACACGCAGAGGTGCAGTCTACTAGCTAATCAACATTTTCAGTAAAAACAGTGTTCAGGCGGCAGTTGGAGCATGGTTTCCAAGCACGAAGTCCCGCAAAGAAACCATTACTGACGAACAAAATGCAGAAGGCTTGACTGGATTGGGCGAAAGAGCACCAGAATTGGACCTTGGAGGATTGGCAAAATGTTATTTTCTCCGATGAATTAAAATTCAACCTTTTTGGTCCAGACGGCATAAAGATAGTTCGACGAAAACTTGGGGAAAAATACCATCCGTCGTGCGTCCCTCGAACCGTTAAACATTCACCCTACGTCATGATTTGGGGGTGCATGACAGCGTACGGTTTGGGACCTCTAAATTTTATACAGGGTACGATGAATGCCATCCAGTACAAAAAAGTGCTGAAAAACCTTATTCCAACAATCGAGGACATTACGCAGTATACCGCGGACCCGATTTTTCAGGACGATTTGGCGCCGTGCCATAGAGCCCGCACTGTGAGTACAAATATTTATTTTTTAATGCACTTTATAGACCACTTGATAAATAATTTGTTGTTTTTCTTACAGATCATTGAATACAAGGATAAAATTGGCTTAAAATCGTTGACGTGGCCCGGGAATAGTCCTGATTTGAACCCGATAGAAAATTTATGGGCGATTATGAAAAAAAAAGTTGGGAAAACAAAATAAAAAAACATTGAGGAATTAAAAAAAACTTGATTCAAGTTTAGGAAGAAGAAATAACATCAGAAATTTAAGATTCGCTTTACGCTTCGTTAAATAATAGAATTTTACATGTTATAAAAAATAAAGGTGAATTCACTAAGTATTAAATATTTTTAAATGTTATAAATATGTTTAAATGTAAAATACTTTAATTTAAAATAAAGCGATTAGAACCTTCTTCTTAAATATGAATAAAAAAATTACATGTCTTTTATTACTCCATCACAAACACTCGACCATAAATGAACCGTTATGGGTCTCTAAGGTTCGGATAATCTGATACCTGGTATATAATGGCAATTTCTAAGTACAATTCATGAGTAAGATCTTTCATTTTAACCTTGAAGTAACGAGTAGTCATCACATATGTTAAACAATACAAAAAAAAACTAATTAAATATCAAGAATAATTCATTATGTGTCAATTTTAGTTTTTTTGAGGACTCGTAAATTTTTTTGTCCAGGGGTGTATATATATATATATATATATATATATATATATATATATATATATATATATATATATATATATATATATATATATATATATATATATATATATATATATATTTATATAAATACATTTTTTTTTACATTATCAAACATGACAATTTATGTATCTTGGAGCTTTACTCCATTTCAGGGTACAATCGAAAATGTTTAAAATGATATTATATTTATTTATTAAATACATGTAAAGATTTATTTTTAAAATGCAATGAAACCCCATTACTTGTCAAATAAAAGAAAAATAAAAGAAGGTATATAGTCGTTGTTTTATTGTATAAAATTCAGTTACACCAAGATTTTTTTATTTTTTATTCAATTAATGTATTTACATTTTTATTTATAATTTATACATATGGAGAACTTTTATAGTTCGATTCGCTGTGCCTCTCCATAAAAGAGACTTTGCTCTTGTGCTTGGAGAGGGACATACACTCGTGGTATATTGTTATATAATAAAAGATATAATAGTATTTTTTTGTATATTTTTTCAAGATTTAAATATGTAAAGAGCTTTAATTTTTTTCTTAAGTATTTTTATAATATCTGTTTTTTTTATTTCTTTAGGGAATTTATTGAAATGTTTGATTGCCAAATATTTGAAGTTTTGCTGAAATTGATATGTCAGTATAAAATTTAAATCTCTTATATTTATTTTTACCCTCATGGGAACTGAACCTGGGACTTATAGCGCGATAACCATACGTGCTGACCATTTTATTACAGAGTCAGACAAACATTACATAAAAATTAGTAAATAATGTTAAAACTAAAAAAATGTTAACCACTAAATGCTCAGTTTTTTCACAAAAAGAACTGAAAATATCAGATACAATGTTTTGATTTCCGAAATTTTATTTTATTTTTAAGTTTTAAGAGTTAACATAACTTTAAAGTTGTCCAGTTTTGAGAAAAGTAAAACAAAAGAAATAAAAATTAAAAAAACAACCTCATGTATAAAACATTAAAATAAAACATGTAAAAAAAGAATAATAAAATAAAAAACAAAAGGTAAAATTTGGCATTTAATCGAAGAATTTCCAACAAATTCCAAAAAAATGATAAGTAAAACTGGAGACAAAGCAAACAAGTCTCAACACGAGCAGTGCTCGTGTTAACGCGATACGACACATGCGCCGTCCGCGAACATTGCCCGTTCAAAAGCATTAAGTGGTTTTAAAATAGCATGATACTAATTGAATTTATTTTTAAATCTGTATTTTTATACATCAATAAGTTCACAATTAGAAGCCTGATCGTTAAATTAAGTACTCAATCACTCACTTACGATGTTGTTTTATTCACGAACGTTTGATGTGTGTGACCTTAAATTATAAAAATGATTTCCTTGTATTTAGTACCGAAAGCCGAAAATAAAATGCTAAGGGCTATTTCGGTCCAACCGGAACATCGTTAACGATCACACTTACAACCCTTCATATACATATTGAGGTTCTGACAAGTTAAAATTTAGTTTTACTTACATCAGGATATAGTGATTGATATACTAGTATCAACGTACTTGAATACACACATACATATGAAAGACTTGTGGGTCGATATTACTTTTTTATATTTTGATATTCCTAACAAAAATACTACTACAGTCTAGCTACAATTTTCACACAATGTTTACAGTATATCGAAATATTTTGTTCACAAATTTATACTTTTATCTACACAGTAGTTTTATTGTTTTTTAAACTTTAAAAAATTTAACAACTTTGTTTTAACCACTTTTTTATTATTTGTATTATTATTAACGTACCAGTTTCGACAAGAACCTTGTCGTCATAAGGGTTTATTAAATTCTAAAACATTAAGAAATATTTAAATACTCATAATTAATTACATTCCCTTACCAAAAACTCCGTAAAAAAACCGTAAATTTACGTAGTGTGTGGAAGTTTTTGGTAAGGGAATGTAATTAATCATGAATATTTTAATGTTTTAGAATTTACAACATTTTGAGTGTGTCCAAATACTTGTTCACAAAATCTGGATTACCTCCAATTACAGGAGTTATTTTCATATAATTTTTAAACCATCACTTAAACCAGCCTATGACGGTCGTCAGCCCCGTAAATGCCCAGACTTCCATGTTCTTCTTCATCTTTGATGAGATGTCAAAATTTTTTAGAATTTAATAAACCCTGATGATGGCAATGTTCCTGTCAAAACCGGTAGGTTCAAGTGTACTAATAATAAAAAAAGTGGTTAAAACAAAGTTGTTTAATTTTATAAGTTTATAAAATGTGCCACCAAGTATCTGCGAGAATAATATTGTTTTATTATGGATATCTCAACATAAATGAAGAAAAATTTGGACGTCTGGGGATTTATAGGGCTTACGCATGTCATAAGCTGGTTTTAGTGACCATTTTATGAGTACCATCCATGAATTGTACGTTGTTTATGGGCACCAAATATGAAATGATATAGTTTGTAAGCAAAGAAATTGATGTAAATTGGAAGACTATATATCAACAGTAACAATGTTTTAATTTATGTGTTAATTTTTAAATCGAACACAGATTTGTTGACTCTACTAAGTTGTATTTTATTAACAAAAACACATAAAAAATAATAATGCAACAATTGTTTCGCCTAGTTATAACATTTGTTTGAAAATGCCATGACTAGGCCAAGCAATTGTCACAATATTAATTTTTTATGAATTTTAGTTAATGAAATACAACTTTGTCGACTCAAAAAATCTGTGTTTGATTAAAAATTACATAATTTGAAATGGAGTTCTGCAAATTAAACGCCAAATCAATGAATAAATAAAGTAATAATGTTATCAATGAAGTTAATTTAAGATTTTTTACTAGTTGTTATTTATCATAGTTCGCGAATCATAAAATAAAAATAATCTACTCATTTGATACATAAACACTCCAATTATAACACTTAGTCAAATACAAAGGTCAAGTCTTGAACAATTTAGAAAATTTAGAAATACAAAAAAAAAAATCTGTTAAAACACCATTTAATAATTTGCTTTCCCAAAAAACAACACCATTATTATCTATGTTCCCATTTAACAAAGTCAAGCTCCTTGACGCCCTTCGTCTAGTTATTATCCCACCCACATCTAATATACCTGTTTTTGTTTGTTTGTTGGTTTTTGTAATCGCCTGTTGATGAAAACAACTGTAGTTCCCGACTCTAATCGTGTGTAATGAGATAAAACTCAATAAGTGGTATTATACAAGTGTTTAATTTTATTTTATTTTATGTGTTAATTATTAATTCAATCATAGATTTTTTGAGTCAACTAAGTTGTATTTTACTGTTTAAAATACATAAGAATTAATAAAGTGACAATTGTTTCGCCTAGTTATGGTATTTTAAAACGAAAGTAAGATTAAATGGACTGACGGTCCTTAAATAGTCACATTATTCTAGGTACTTAGGTAATAGTTTTAACATGTCGCTCACTCCTTTCAAGAACGTCATAAACCAAAATTTGTCAATTTTCAGTTGTGCATGTTTTCAAAATGCCTAGAAAATGTACTATATCCCAGTGAAAGCGGCATATTTTTAACTTAATATTTACCCGCTACAGGACAGAAAGTGTTGTTTTTCCATTTTGAAGAAAAGGTATTGTTTAATCATTTTTTTAAACAAACTAAATATTTTTCAAATGGAGAAAAACTCTTAAAATTTTACCTTAAAAGATCTGTTGCACAGTAAAAAGTTCAGTAAGTGGCTTGATATTTATTTTTAATACATTATATTGTATTTTTGAACTTTAAATACGTTCTCCTGAAAAATCAAGTTTTTTGATTTATGACGTTCTTGAAAGGAGTGAGCGATGTGTAGTAATAATTTAGGAGAGACAGCAATAGTTAATGGAGTATGTTGGTACTTTTATATTCATTTTCAGGGAAAGGAAATTTTGAAAAAATGTATTGACATGGCAATTGTGAAAGAATTAATATTTTAAATCCAAATACAATTTTTGGTTATATTATTAAACTTTAGTTTTTTTTATTTAAAGACTTTCGATTAATGCGACAGTCATTGTCGTTGGTGACATCCCTTACCAACGGGCGATAGAGGGGCAGACTACATACGTCACAAAAATAATTATCTCATAACTGTGAGGTGATAATGTTCCCATTAGAAGTGCGAGATTTACGACACCTATATCTAGATGTAAAGTATATAGCAATAATTGTTTATGATATCTTACATGATAACATAATATGTGTTACATATTATTTATTGATTTGCCATTAACATTGTGGAATATAATGTTGATTATTTAAAAAATTAAGCACTTGTATAATACCAATCATTAAATTTAATTCATTATACCATACATGATTAATTTTGAAAACTACAGTTGTTTTCATCGACAAGTGATTTAATGTCAAGTCATGAATGATAAAGAAAACTTAAAAAAACGTACAATTTAATACGTACTGAAAAATATATGTAAGTACCTGATTTTTTGTTTTTTATGTTTTTTTCATGTTGCACATGTGTAATGTGATGTTTATGACAGGTTTTAAGCCCTGAAAATACCCAGACTTTCATATTTTTCTTCATGTATGTTGTGATGACAAAAATTATGAAAAAAAATCTCCCGGAAATTGGAGAAAACCCAGATTTGTGAACAAGTATTTGGATTCGGACACACTGAAAATGTTGTGAATATTTTAATTATCTATTGTACTGTCTAACTGTATACACTTGTAGTATTTCATTTTAACTCAACGTCTCAAATTAAAACTCAACTCAAAACGTCAACTTGGAAAATAGATAAAACCCAGATTTGTGAACAAGTATTTGGATTTGGACACACTGAAAATGTTATGAATATTTTTAAAAATCAATTGTACTTTTGTCTAATTGTATAAACCTGTAGTATTTTAATATGTGCGTCAACTGTAAAAATCGAGAAAACCCAGATTTGAAAACAATTATTGGGACAAACTCAAAATGCTGTGAATATTAAAAAAATATATATATATATATACATTATAATGTTGTCTACCTGTGAACCTGTAGTATTTCATCGTGTGCGTCCACTTTCCGTGCGTCTGCCTCCTAATGAACACCCCCGAGGAGCTTTCACAGATATTAGCCTCGTGTGAAAAATGGGTTACAAAGTGAACGTGACAACTCCTCCCATATATCACGGGATTGTTTAAATTTGCAACAAAATCGCGGGTTTTTTTAGAAATCTTATAAATAATTCGCGGCGGACATTTGTTTTCATTAGGCGAAGCGTTGTTTACGAGTCGGTACGGGGAGGGGGTTGAAAATTCAGTGGAAAACTTTTAAGTGAAATGGCGAATTTTCCTGAGGGTGGAATAGAGATGAAATAACAAACTTTTCCGAGAGCTGACAAAAATATGTTTTATCCCAGTTTAACAGAGAGAATTTACAAGTTATTATTATTCATTTCCATATCTATTGAAATCATCATAGATTCATGACGTATGTTTAAAGGGAATTTTATATTTTCTTCTTCTTTCCTATATTTTTTCTATTATTGTTTTTAGATAAGTGAAGAATTTTTGTTTTAACGTTTTGATGTTTTTGTATTTTTCTTCCAGGGTAACATTTATTAATACACACACACACACACGCACGCACACGCATATAAAAATAAATAAATATACATTTATATTGTATTTATTTATATATATATATATATATATATATATATATATATATATATATATATATATATATATATATATATATATATATATATATATATATATATATATATATATATATATATATATATATATATATATATATATATATATATATATATATATATATATATATATATATATATATATAAATGTATATAAATATATATACATTTATATATATATATATATATATGTATATATATATATATATATATATATATATATATATATATATATATATATATATATATATATATGTATATATATATATATATATATATTAATATATATATATATATATATATATATATATATATATATATATATATATATATATATATATATATATATATATATATATATATATATATATATATATATATATATTTCTTGCCAAGCAAAAGTGACTCAAATGGCCCTCCTGAACATTTAAAGTTTTGTTAGTTGGTCACTTTCTCCTGTACGACTACAATGTGTGAGTATATGTACGTATATTTATCTCTGTCAAAGCGATCTCTCTTTAATATAAAAAAAAGAGTTGTTAAGCTATTTTTAAACAATTGATTTACAAAAAAAATTTACTGGAAATAACCTAAGTTAAATAAATTTAAAGTAACGTTTTTAGTAACATAACTTCCAGATGTAAAAGTAACTTCTCAAAGTTAAATTTAGCTTTTTGATATTCATATAATAATATTATTGTGTTATAATTAAAGTCAGAATATAAAACTTATCTAGATTTTTACATAAACATATATTAAAAAATGCCATAACTACAAAAAACAATTGTCAAAATATTAATTATTGTGTTTTTTAAACAATAAATACAACTTTTTATACTCTTAAAATCTGTGTTTGATTTAACAAGTAATACATAAACATATGCATTGATTACTTCAATTTTTCAACAGCAAAAATGTAACCCTGACAACAAAATAAATGGAAGCAATGCTTCTCTTTGCTGGCCAGAAATAAGCAATAAAATACAGATTTACTAAACATGATTATTAATACGAATTTGAATTAGATATACCATAAAGAAGCCAAAAAATTGAATGAGTTGCAAGAATTTTAACATTTTCCATTCAAACCTTATACATAGTAAAGTGAGTCGGTGGCAACTTGCCAATAGATGTGGTTTATTGTTTTTAGACAAAATTGTGTAGGTGGATAGTATTTTTCATGGCCTTGTTGGAAATATCAATTGGAGACGACCTTGAAGTTGACATAGACTCACTGTATCGATACGTAATACAAAATTCATATGTATATTTCCAAAAATATCTTACTTTTCACAACGTCTGAAAAGAGTGAAATGAAAATTGATTATTTAGTGAAATTTCAGAAAAAAGTGTGTATTTTGGATCATTTCTTATGAAATTGGGAACCGTAAAATGTGAATATATTGCACTTAAGGTTGTGTACTCTGTTTGAGATGTTTTTAAATAAATATTTCAACGCGTACTCTTGAGAGTAAAATAATATTTTGACCGTAAAATAATCGACCATATACAGTATTCAATAATTTTGCTGGATGCATCGAAACACGCATCAAAATGGACTTTAAGAAATGTGGTAATTACAAAGTAAAATGTAAGTTGGAAATGAATATGGTAGATATAACCACATGGTGACTGCCGAATTGACAGATTTAATAAATTTGGTCAAGTATTTTACTTTTTAATAACTCATACTTATAAATTGTCGTCTCTGTAAATTTCTCTATCTTTGTTGAGATAAAATCTTGATATCAATAATTACTTAGTGGAGCAAATCTAGTATTTGTAAAAACAAATAATTTGGATTAGATTCAAGTTTTGTACTGACATTTCTTGGTGGAACTGCATCTTATAGAATAAAATAACAACTACGTAATTTTTCCATATGAAGTTTATTTAACTAGTAACCGGGTTTCATAGTTACCGACATCATCAGACTGGTCTGATGAAAACAGGTCTAAAAAAATATCAACAAAATTGTTTCATTAATGCTTCTGCTATTTTTTTCAATCACCAAAGATGACTCATATGAAGTTTTGCCCGAAAGTATAAATGATTTTTAATCGGAGCATTAATAAAACTTTCCGAAAATTTAGTTATATGGTTGTCAATCACAAATGTCACACAATGTATAAAGTGATCACTTAAACTAGCCAGATAACAGATCACAAGCTCTGTTTATGCCCAGATTTTCATTTTTTTCCTCCATAGACAACAATAAAAATACTGTCTAAATTGCAACCATTTATATTTAAGTACTTGAATTTATTATATTATTATTTTGTTGTTATATTGTGACTGTGAAGACTTTTAGATTTTCACGTATATGAAAGTTAATGAACGAAATAAAACGATTTTTACAATCTTTTACTGGGCTTTATCTTGTACCACATAATATTTTTAGTGCCATTCTTGTATACGAATGTTGTTTTTGTCATCGGTAGAGATATAAAGATTTTATTTTCTCCCTCGTTCTTTTAAGGGTGAGGAAAAATATGAATGAAAATATGATTCTTTGAAAACAAAAAAGGAGAAATACAAACATAGTGAAATATATTTATCAATGTTAAAACTATTTTCTTAAAATAAAAATAGATTTTAATCCCAACAAAGATTTAGAAAAAAGCGGAAGTCTAGATATTTACAGGATTTGCTATCTGTCAAAGGCTGGTTTAGGTTATTAGTTTATACACGTGCAACAATGATTTTTTCCCATTATTGAAAACCACACTACGAAAATTCGGTTTTATTTATATGTAAGTCATATTTAAATGTACTTCAATTGGTAGCTTCTTTTACATGCTACTTCTAAGTACCATCTATGTTTCAGTTTAGTAAGTTTTTTATTTAGTTTAAAATTTTACAGACTAGGAGACGCCTAAAAACATCATTTACAATTTTCATTAAACTTGTAAATATTCAACAGTTATTTATTAACAATATTTTTAGTTGGTCTTAATCTTTCACTTATTTTAGATTTGTTTTTACTTGAGAGACATTTCTATTAATATCTCAACATAGATGAAAAATAATAAGGAAATCTTGGTATTTACAGGGCCCGTAATCTGTTTTGAGTAATCAAGTTGATATTTTATTTTTATTTTATTTATTATTTCGGTGCATTTTTATTTCTAGGAAAGTTCGAGGTCCAAGTATTATTAATTTATTGAGTTTCTTCTGTTTAAATGCATGTAATTTATATTTTTGTTTACTTTAAATTATTTATTCGTTAATTTGCAATGTTATACAAGAGGTATCTTCATATGTTTATTGATCATAAATACATATTTTGTTTAATTCCGATTTTGAAGCAGTATTTTTTGTTACTGTTTAATTCTTGACCACCAACAATTTAAAGAGATTACCTCTTATATTTTACCCTCATCAATTTGAAAATCATAACTGTTCCAGTAATTTATCATCGTTTTACTACAATTTGCTCAAAATTGGTATAATCTTAACCGCAATTGTTTTGTTTAAAGTAATTTCTTACGAAAATATTAAGCAATATTGAAAAATTAAATTTTTGCGCGATCTCTGTGCTCTTATTCACTCAAGAATCGTCAACTTGGCAGTTTGCTTTTGATGAATTGTTATATATATTTTTTAAATTTATTAGAAAAAGTTTCTTTATATGTATGTCGAACCCAGGCAATACTTCTACGAAAAATCAGGAATATTTTTGACACGATGAGCTAGTGCTTTTGTGTAATACCTCAATAGGCAGGTAGAGCTTTGCCTTAGTGCGGAACGTTAAACATGGCGCTATCTCTGTTTTTCGTGTGTACTTACATATTTCTGTGCCTATTTTCTGTATAAAGGGCTTTTCAAAAGCAATGATACACTTTAAATAGTTATAATAGCAACACTGTGTATTATTTTTTTATTTTTTTTGAAAAAATTATTTCATATCATTTGTAGATACTGCCATTTAATCATGGAAAGATACACGCTTGAACAAAGTTCAGAAATCATTATATTTTATATAAATCAGTGCTTATTTGCGAATACTGTAAGAAATTTAAGAATGATTCATTGGCGACATTATTCAGTTAATCGACCCACTATCGAAAATGTCCAGTCAATTATCCGCCCAGATCTTGTGATTTAACTAACTCCTTGTGATTTCTTTCTTTGGAGTAATGTCTAGTCACAAGTGTGTTCTTGTTGAAAAAACAATTGTACAATTAAAGGACAACGTTGTGCTAAAATTAAATACAGCCAAAGTTGTGTTTAAAAGTGATGGGAAATTGGGTCGATTGTACTGTTGCTGAAATACAGCCAAATTATAGAATAAAATAACAACTATGTAATTTTTCCACATTTTTTTTATTTTACCAGTAACCAGGTTTCATCGTACCCGACATCATTAGACTGGTCAAAATACAAAGTTTTTATTTTATTTTATTCTTTAAAATGCAGTTCCACTAAGAAATCTCAGTGCAAAACTTAAGTCTAATACAGCCAAATTTATTTTTAAAAGTAACGGAAAATTGGGTCGAGAGAATGTGGTATGTCCAGAAAAGTCGTAGTACATAAACGATGTTATTTTTCATACATAATGGCATAATATAACCTTTTAAATACAACAAAAATTGGGTCTCACTGAATAATTTATGTGTTTTTTAATTTTATTATTTAAATGTATTACTTTTCATGGAAAACCCTATACATATACGAGTATACCCAGCTTTATGTAACGTTGGAGTTGTGACGTAGCTCTGCGGGAAAGATTGTAATTCCAACTTCATATTATTTGTAAGTACGCGCTGTTTACAAATGAGATGTTCTATTTTCGGTCCCATTCTGATTGTAATTTTATCGTTTCGTTCGGCTGTCGCCATTTTTTTCATTGAGTCTTTCTTATCTGTAGTACGTATTCCGCATTACATAAGAAAATCTTCTCAGTCGGCCGTAATATAAATAAAATGCGTGTTATTTTAATTAAAACGAATGTTTTCTTTCATTTTCTCTGATGTTTTTATGCGCATATTTATTTATTTATTTACTTGTAGAAAACCTACGGAAAATAGAAATAATATAAAATAAATATATTATGCTTCGAGAAACAGGTTCCAAAGAAAGCGGATGAATATCTTATACAAACGTAGATTTGCGCTGATTTTGAGTCTTTAAAATTCTAGAAAATAAGCTTTGTGTATTTGAAACTGATAAAATGATATTTAAACTAACCCGTTAGTTTTCATTATCACCTTCAAATGCCTACCTCTAAACGTTAACTGCAACTTTACTAAAATGTATAATTTTATAATATAACATATTTAAGAACAACGCGTTCTTTTCTAACATGATGACACTTTTAAAGTAATAAACTCCATATTTATGAAATTGAATATTCAAATCAATCACTGATTAAATCTTAAGCGGCATATTTTTAGCTTAATATTTACCCGCTACAGGGCAAAAAGTGTTGTTTCGTCAATTTTCAGTTGTGCATGTTTTCAGAATGTCCAGAAGATATACTATATCGTAAATAGCAAAACGGCATATTTTTTACTTAATATTTACCCGTTAAAGGGCAGAAAGTGTTGTTTTTGCATTTTGAAGAAAATGTTTTACTTAATTATTTTTTTTAAATGCACCGAATATTTTTCAAATGAAGAAAAAAACATTCAAGTTTTACCTAAAAAGATCTGTTGCATTATAAAAAGTTCATTAAGTAGCTTGGTATTAATTTTTAATACATTTTGTTATATTTTTAAACTTTAAAAACGATCTCCTGAAAAATCAAGTTTTTTGATATACGACGTTGTTGAAAGGAGTGTACCAAATTAAAAGATTCCTAATAATAAATATTACTTAATGATAAAATATATGGACAAGGGTGGAAAAATGGCTTAAATCATATTATCCCAGTACATTATAATCTTAATATTTCCTTTGTGTGTTCGTGCGAGTAATGGCCTGAATCTACGAGGATATATGAGGCCTATCCTTAGGCTTTCACCGTGTAATATTATGTTATATTTCAGACATGTATATAATATTTAGGAGAATATTACTTTATCAAGATTCATACTAGTTATCAAGCAAGATTAAAGGATAAACCCGTTTTCTATTGAATACATTTGTTTTAAAAAAATACGTAATGGAAATTTTGTAATATTAAAGAATTTTAAAAATAACAATAAATAATAAATGATGAAAAAGCTATTAAAAAGCAAGGAAAGGAATTAATTAATTAAAAAAATAACAAGTTATAATAAATGTGGAATAAACTTTTCAAAAGTGAAGAAAAATATTAAGGAATTTAAAAAAACATATACTCAACGTTTATGAAGTCCGAAAAAGACTTGGCACGATCAGATCAATCAGAACCTAAAATCTGGCGGTGCCAAAAGTCTGCGTAATCGGAGGGCATATATGACTAGATGTATGGATGTAAAGGAGGCGAGGAGTGTATGTCAGGACAGAAGAGTGTGGCGTTCCATCCTCTCTGCCTACCCCTGCGGAGAAACGGCGTGATGGTAGTAGTAGTAGTAGTAGTAATTAAACAAATTAATAAGGTGAGTGTGTTTGGTAAAAGAAGCAAAGGAAGACCCAAGAAAAATAGGCATGATCAAGTATTTCCAAATTTTGTAAGTGGCCACGTCAAGAGTCGAAATAATCGGCGGTATGTATGATCAGATGCATGAATGTGGAAGAGGCGAGGATAGTTTGCAAATACATATTAGAGTGGCGTTCTTTTCTCTCTGCTTACCCCGAGGGGGAATCGGCGTGATGGTAAATTATTTAGATAGAAAGACTGGGCACTTACAGGGCTTATGACCAATAATAGGATGGGTGATCACTTTAGTGATACATAAATTACATGCTTAATTTTTATATTTGTTTATATTACATTTTATTTATTTATTGTGTTTAGGGTACAATTTAATACATTAGTTCCAATAACATTTATTGAATACAGTATTTTAAATACGAGTTGCTGCTTCATTTATTATTAATATTTTTGATTACGTAGAGTTATATCTTTTGATCCTTATTTCTCCTATATATTTATATATATTGTGAGATAACCAGAGTCGAAAGTTTCAAAACATGTTTACAAAAAAACAATTCTCACAATAATTTATTCAGTCAAACATTTTCCAAATAAATTCCTTTGGAAAGATCTTCGACAAAATGCAGGAAAAGGTCCTTGCATACTTTGGGCATATTGCCAGAAGAATAACGAATGCCTCGAGACGCTACTAATCACGGGGTCGGTTGAAGGAAAGGGAGCTAGAGGACACTTTCTTATAAAATGGATCGACCGAAAAATAACTAAAAGGACTTTCTTCCAAAGTATATATATTTTATTCAAAGTACCCCCAAACTTTAGATCCTATAAAATATGAAATATTCATGACATCACCCACGGCATTTGGCGTGGCGACGAGGATTCGATTCCCACCAATTACAAAATGTTTACAACATTTTGAGTGTGTCCAAATACTTGTTCACAAAATCTGGATTATCTCCAATTACAGGAGTTATTTTCATATTATTTTTGACATCTCATCAAAGATGAAGAAGAATATTGAAGTCTGGGCATTTACGGAGCTGACGACCGTCATAGGCTGGTTTAAGTGATCACTTTACACACGTGTAAAGTTTACCAATTCTACACATTATTGACAACCACACTTTTCAAATTCTTGGAAGTTCTATATATTCCAAGAATTTGAAAGTGTGGACTTCCATATTCTTCTTCATCTTTGATGAGTATGGAACTTGGCTGACGGTGATGCCCACAGTTGAAAATTCGGATTGGAAACACCGCACCTATTCAATTTACAACTAAAAAACGAATAAATTCCAATAACAGGGCATATTAATATATTTTTTTTAAAATATGCAATATGGATGTTCTACAATGGACTAAATGGTGAAAGTTATGTGAGTGCATGAATAAAATACTTATCCGTCTAAATGCCAGGTCGTAAGCCCAAGAATGCTTTGACTCCCATCTTCTTTATTATAAAAAATGATAGATGCTTCCTCTAAAGTTGAGATACCTATAATGTTATATATCGCTCACTCCTTTCAACTACGTCAAAAATCAAAAAAAACTTGATTTTTCAAGAGATCGTTTTCAAAGTTCGAGAACATAATAAAATGTATTAAAAATAAATATCAAGCCACTAATTGAACTTTTACTGTGCAACTGATCTTTTTAGGTAAAACCTGAATGTTTTTACTCCATTTGAAAAATATTTAGTACATTTAAAAAAATAATTAAATAATACGTTTTCTTCAAAATGCAAAAACTTCACTTTCTGCCCTGTAGCGGGTAAATATTAAGTTAAAAATATGCCGCTTTTGTTGGGATAAAGTACATCTTCTGGGCATTCCGAAAACATGCAAAACTAAAAATTGACGATTGAAGAAAAAAATTTTAGAAAAAAATCAAATAGAATATAAGATTTTGCGAGTGACCGATTTTGATAATCTATTTTCTATGAAATTTTGGTATACATATTTTTTTTAATGGAGGATTCTATGACCTGATTCTACTTTACTTTAAAAAAGCCGTAAGTAACATTTACCTTTGATTGATCTTTCAAACCATATTTCCTTGCGACAAATTTGATGAAATGTAAAACGTCGGAAAATATCTGTGACGAGTATTCGTGACCTTTTAAAGGAATTCAAAGGGAAATTAAATTTATGACAGTATGTAGTACCGAATTGTATTTTCAACTCGCTTTTACATCATATTCATATTACATGAAAAAAAACAAAATTAAGTTATTGCGAATTTGAATGATACGAAGAAAAAATTCAAGTTAAATATACATACGTACATACACACATTTGTTTAATACTCGTGTTTCTGAACAGGGTATTTTCAAATCCTCATATAGTACATTCGTATTATTTTTGACATCATATCAAAGATGCAGAAGAATATGGAAGTCTGGATATTTACGGGGCTTACGACCGTCATAGGTTGGTTTAAGTGATCACTTTACACACGTGTAACGTTCACCAATTCTACCCATTATTGAAAACCACACTACTCAAATGAAAGTTCTATATATATATGAACCAATTTCGAAACGTTGTTCTTGAATCATTAGAACTTCACTAGAGACATCTATTGGTGAGATGAAAAGAAGCTTTTTTATTGAGCAGAAATTACTTTATGTATCACTCGAATACGGGTGCTGTCTCGGCGGGTATGTATGAGGAGATACATGAATGTGGAAAAGGCTAATCATTTTTGTAAATAGTAGTGTGGCGTTCTGTTTTCTCTGCCCCTTCCCCTTTTGGGAAGCGGCGTGATGGTTAGTTAGTAGTCAGTTCAGTGTCCATAGATTCGAAGATGTCCACTTTATTGTGGTTTTCCCCTAAATACTTTGACTCCGCAGGGATTCGTTCCCGGTACCTTGTTAAAAGTAGTCAAATGACTTCTTCTTCTTCTTCTTTCTTATCTAACGCTTATCCACACCCAACGGTTCATACGGCATGCATCGTATCGGCGCAGTGATTATTAATCTCCAATCATAGAGCAAGGTGATCAGTCTTCCGCTACTGAAACCAGTCCAGGGTGACATTTTTTTTTTAAGAGAAATAATTGTATTTTTTTATTATTTACAAAAATACTTCACTTTTACACGATTTCCGTGATAATAAATGGGTCGTTATTAAAAATCGGTATTTAATTGTAGTAGAGTGTGTTCCGAACCAAGAAATTCTGACTCAAGAGACCGCGACTTTAACTACGGGACCACAACCCGACAAAAACTTGTGAGTAAATTTAAATAAATATACTAATTTACCATTACGCTGCTTCTCTGCAGGCGTAGGCGAAGAAGATAAAGCGCCACACAACTCGACTTTTGTATAAATTATTTGCCTCTTCTACATTCATGCATGTCCTCATACATACTCACCGAACATTCCAACTCCTAACCTGTTTACCCCCAAATGAAAAATCACGATGAAATTATTCAAATCGCGACATTTTTAATTATAGCCCTCTTTTCCAACCATTGCTTTGAAAGCAACAATGTCAGCCGCAAAAAATTGAACACGGGTGTTTATTACCCTTCACTCCTTTGTGGTATTTCTAAAAATATCATTTATTTTATTTTATCACCGAAATATCTTCGTGAAATTAGTGGATAAAAGATCCACCGGATGTACTGTGGGTTAAATGACACCGTGTATAATTTATCTGGATAGGCGTGATGAAAATACATGTTTATTTCGTACATTAACACCCCGAAATCCGAAATAAAGCCTTCTCTTTCTAACACAATCACAACACGTAGGATACGGATCAATGTGTTTGTGCGTTCACCCCGGCCTACAGATTTTCGGTACGTATGTATTTTTATACCCACGTACGCACCCATACAAAGATAGATCCATACAACCTTGTACCGAACATGAATGGAAGACTGTAGCAAATGACGTCATAAGCAGCTGTAGCGCGACTTTACATACAGCGTGACCTTACTCCCATTTTGAAGAATTAACTTATAATAATTTAATAATTTTCTTTACATCACATGTTAGTAAAAAATTTACCTTAGTACAAAATTAACCCTAACACCTAAAAAATAATCTTTTCGTACATTTTTTTTAAGTAGGAAAATCCTTAGTATGGTATTTAATGTAATTAGATAAATTATGTAATTAAGATATTATGTAATTAATGTAATTAAGAAACTCACCAAACTCACAATCCTCACCAACCAATCTGCCAAATTTACCAACCCGTCTGGCAAAATTCACCAACCCGTGTAGCAAACTCACCAACCCGTCTGCCAAAACTTACCAACCCGTCTAGAAAGCGTGGTGTTTAAATGCAAAACTCCTTTCGAAGCATGGAAGAAGCCTATATCTAGCAGTGGAAGATAGAGGGCTAATGAAGAAAACAGCATTTTTTTAGGGATTTGAAAAAGGCACGATATTTGTGTTTGTGGCAGTATAGGTTTAATTATTTTTTATGATAATATTCAACTCATAGATCTGAGAATCTGCAGTAAAGGATCTTTCTTTCACCCACTATAAATCAAGATAACATAGCGTCATTATAACACTATTCCTCATTGCACCACTGCATGTCGTTTTTAGAATTATTAATTTTTTTGTAAAAATTTTAAAAGATTAATAATATACTATGTAATTTGTTGAATGGATGACGCTTCCGCTCGCATAAATTTTGAACTACGCAGCGCCAAGCCCTCTTGTTATGGGATGGTTTTGGGGGTAGAACAGGAGAACGGGTAGATTGAATGCGGACGCTAAAGGAAAGGGGTGGGTTTTCATTTTTTATCATCCCTTGGACCTTGCGCCACGGTTTATGAATGAAATGTAGAGCGCGAAAATTATGATCAACGAAAACCTATTGCCCACTTTGAAAATAACAAGTGGATATTTTAATGCTACTGAAAGGTGTGATAGGCAATCAACAACTGTCGATTTATGAATGTTTAATTATGATATGCATTTTTCCTAAAAATTTCTAGATTTCATTTCGTTATCTTGCTAATTTTAAATAGAATAACACATGTACATTAGTCTTTTAACAGCTCAAAAAGTAGCACCAGTTATAACTTGTTAATTTTTTCATTTGTAATTTTAGCAATAAAAAATAATTTATTAATCACTTCAGTAGGTTTTTATGACAAAGATCTGTCGTAACAAAACCGGTAATTAACTGTTTACAAAATTTAAAAAAAATAAATAAAAAGATTGTATTCCGTTTATATTAAAAGTGCATTTTTTGATAAAAAGCATTTGCATTTGTTGTACGAAATGTCCTTTTTAACTTTGAAATAATGTAAATACAAAAAAAAAATTACAAATGAAAAAAAAACAACGTAATATATCCGCTCAAAATCGCAATTTTTAAATATTGATATGTGAAGTAAAAGAACGATAAAGAATTAATTTAAAACACTTAGAGGTCCTCCCCGTTTGTATCATACAGTTAAAATAATAGAAAATATTTTTTCAATTATATGTTAAAAAAAATACAGACGTCATTCATTATCCGATTGTTTTTGTTTAAATTTCCAACGATGACAAATAGAAATTTGAAAAATTATGTAATTATCTAAAAAATAATGTATTTTTTTAAGCAAAATCAGTTTTAAGGTTACTTTTCTTAAATTTATAACTTTCATATTTTTATTCGATTACTGACTCATATAAGATTTGAAAAAAACCCTAAATTCTGTCCCTAAAAATATCAAATCAACGCGAAATAAATTCGTTAATATAATAGATCTTTACATATAATGTTCTCAATAGAACTTTCAAAGAACGACATATTAAAAACGCGTGACGGAACAAGAATTTGACTTTTTTTAATAATTTATTTTATTATTTCTTTAATTTATTTGGTAGTCACTTTGGAAGTGTCAACATATTTTATGAAAATTTTATTTGGTAAATATTATGTCCGCCTCCGTAGTGTAATGGTCAGCACGCTCGGCTACCATCCTGGAGGACCCGGGTTGGATTCCCAAGGGGGGTAAAATAAATATAAGTGATTTTTTCATTGTAATATTTATTCAATATTACCATGGACTGGTACCTGAAGCGGAGGGCTGATCACCTTTCCTTCATGTGTAAACGATCAAGATAACACTGCGTTTATATGACACTGTCCCTTATGCACCATTGGGGTGCGGATAAGGGTTTTATTATTATTATTTTATTAAATATTAATGTTTCTACTTTGATAATAACTAGAGCTACTAACACTAGAAATAGTGGTATGAAACAAGTGGAATTTAAATTTAAAAATAATAATTTTGCTTAAAATTAATCGTTTATTGATATTGTAAAATACACCCATTAAGACTCCGGAGAAGAGTGATTTTTTTTTGTTAAAAATTAATCGTTTATTGATATTGTAAAAAGACCCGTACATAACTCAAGAAAAACTAGTATCAATATTGACCAGGGAATCAATTAATAGGTCAGTATATTAGAGAATGAAATGTTTATACATTAAATAACCTTCGGTTGCCTTTCAAAGGAAGTACGTGTGTGATATTTGTATTCCTAAAACAGATTTGTTTATGTGATTACTGTGCAAATAGCTACTTAAAACCGAGTTTTCTCGGTAATTTATCTCGTTTAGAACTAAAGAAAGATTTACGTATCTTGCGGTAACCCGAAACTATCCCAGAAAGTGGCGAGCAAGGGTTAAATCTTGGCATTTCTGAATTTGGACCAGGGAGGACTTGGATACAGTACGCCGTTGGCATTTCGCGACTGAATCTTGCATCCCACATTCATGTCCGTTCACACTGCGGCCGGCATACGACTCGGCGCGACAATTTTGTCGCAATACACCAACGACTGACTTCTGATTTTTAATTTCAGTTTTAAGTAGATCATAAGGAATATTTTGAATTTGTTTCAATTTTTGTACGTAAATAATTTTTTTAATTAAATTTTTACTTGGTAAATACCACTATTTCGTAAAATCTATTGTGATACTCATTTTCTCACACACGGTGTTTGAAAATTACTCGGAATGCATCAAACACACCATGGATATAATTGTAGATGTTGCATAGTACGAACATAGTGATCACTTAAAACGTCTAATGACAGGTCACTAGATTTGTAAATAGCCAGACCTCTTTATTCTTCGAGAAGCAAGTAATTAGAAATGTAATTTTTTTTAATGTTATCATCTCAAGTTTTGAAATAATGATAAATTTCAAATACGCGAAAATATCCTTTAAAAAAATAACTGAGAATACGAATAAAATTATTATTTCATATTGGTTTTAATGATTTATAACATATAATACATGTTTTAAAAAAAACTTGAATATATTCTTAAGGCCTAGATCTCAAGCGTTCAAATCAGAATGCGTAGAGCCGCGCTCAGGGCTCGACGTGTCCTTTCGCTCGATTTTTTAAAGAATTTATATTGGATACTTTTCTTTTTTTTAAGAATATATACGGAATATATATATTTACAAATTTCTCTCTTTTCTTTTCAAAACCGTAGAATTTTTTCAAAGAAAAACTTATTTTTTCAATTAGAAAACGATGTTTTAAAAAAAAATCATTTACGTAAAATATTCTGGATTTTGAGAAAATAATGTTGCGATTTACCGAATATTTGTCCTTAAAAAAACTTGAAAACAATAATAAACTCGTTTGAAACTCAGTCTAACGTAGCAAGCGTCATCTCGTTGCAGTGAGAGCGGGCATTAAAAGTACCTTTCAGGCGCTGAATAATGTCCAGGACATAATAAGTTACCAGGACTACAGGTATGTGTGGGAGGTAGAAACAGATTGCTCGAGTTCCACGGTGTAATTTTACACTGCACTAATGTGCATACTAAGCAGAAGATGGATACCGTCTTATGAAATACTTCTTAGCGCAAATGGAAAATACGTTTTATGCAGAGAACGTAGGAGGACACTTTACGTGAAAGTTTTAATGGAAACTGCATAAAAACAACTCTCAAACTATTGTTATTAAAATACCATTTAAGTTTACGTTTTAATTACAATACGTAGAGAACAAAGATATAGGGGATAGAGGTCTAAAACTTTCCCTCTAAAATTTAATGCACTTGTAAAAGACATCTAAAAAAACATACGGATTCTGGTATTAAATAAGCAAAACTTGATACGATTATAAAAAAATGAATGCAGAAATTTTAATTTAGTTGATTTAGACATAAATATGTTAATTAAGGTGAATATGGTTGACAATGCAAGCAGATGAAGACTGGAGAAAATATGACACAATCAAGTTTTTTAAATACTCGAGCGTGGTCAGGTCAAGACTCGGAATAATTGGCGTGTATGTATGAGGAGATGCTCGAATGTGGTAAGGCGTTCTGTTCTCTCTGCCTACCCCTTTATGCAGGTGGCGTAGTTGTGAGTTTTAAATGTATATAAATTGATTGTAAGTTTATTGCAGCAAATCCATTTGTTTAAAACCTGCTGAAGTGATCATAACAAAATGCAGCTCCGACAATGAAAAGCGTTGAGAACTTCACTAGATTTGATTTATTTCTTAAGCTAATAAGATCTGTGAATTTATCCTTAACAAGATAATAAAATAAGAAAAATATTCATTCGTAATCATATATATGCATAACTCTATAATTGTTGATTATCTTTCACGCCGTTTTTGTTGTATTTGTTGTAAACTATCTCTTTTTATTCGAAACCACGTTTCCCCAGCCGAAGAGAAATAATATAAAAATAGACTTTGCTTTATACGATTCTTGTAACCGCCAAAACTACTGGAGTTCCATACGCATTCCGCAGATTTATGATATAAATATGCAAATACATGACAATAATTCTCGCTGAAGAAACATATCTATATACACGCATTGGCGCGTCATGTCACACGTACTAATTTTACGTTCTATAAATGGAATCCGGGGGAAAAAACATTGATGGAGTACGCATGCTACAACAAAAGTATTCCAGAGTTCATTCTATGTATGTAGTCATTATATAAATCTGAAAGCTCTCAGCACATTCCCCAGGTCCAGTAAAGAAATTCTTGATTTCTATTCGGACTTACTTCAGCCTTCTTCTTGTGTCCAGTATTGACCAAAGGCCCCCCTCTTGGACTTCCACAGTTGTCTGTTGGGCGCGACTCTCTTACAGTGTGGGCCCGCGACTTTTTTGAATGTCATCGGACCATCTTGTTTTTGCCTACCCATGGTTCTGCGCCCTGTTCTAGGCCTTCGGTCGAGCACTTTTTTCGTTCATCTATCCTCAGGCATACATGCTACATTACCTGCCCAGTTCCACTTTTGTTTCGCGATTATTTGAGCCACATCTGTCACCTTGGTCTTTTTTAGTATCCAAATACTCGGATCCATCCAAAAAAAGGGTTTTCTTGAAAATAATCTTATATCGGTATTTAATGAACATCCAAAGGTTTTCGCAATCAAAGATAAAAAAAACGCTTTCAACGTCTCTATCGCTGTTAGCGGGGCATGTAAGTTAATGCTTACTAGTGTGTACAATCGACCACCATATTCTATTACTCGGGGTGATAGCGGCAGGAAAGTTAGTAACACTTCTACTAGGGAATCTTAGCCCCCTTAGGAAACTACCCGCACCGACAGGCCAACCTCTCACTCTCTATACCCACCCCCAAACCTTAAGTCGTGAGGAGGAGTACCAAGCAACCTAAGCTACTAAAGCGACCCTTACAAGTCATTTTATAACAATTCAACATCAGTCAGAAGTAAAAAAAAAGAGGATCGGAAGACGAAAAATAACATCTAGACTAGTAGAAGACAAATCTTTTCTGAATTAATTTTGCAATTGCCGAGAATCGAATCTGAGACTTAGGTTTCGTAGTTGAACGTCTTTCCAACTATGCCGCAGTGCGTGTTTTATGACAATAAACTTATAAATACACCATAAAACAATTTACTAAAAGAGACTCGTCATTATTAAAAAAAATCTTTAAAAAAAGGCTCTTGTTTTATTCTATTTTTAAACTTACTTATGATATTGGTTTCATCTCAAAAACATGGCTTCCTCTTGAACATTATAAAGGAAGACCAAACTTTCTATAACTTGCCGGCACAGCTTGGAAAAAAGAATAATAAAGATGATTTTTTGCCATTGACGAAAACAATCTTAGACAATTTTTTTTGTTAGTAGAAACCAATGAAATGGGTAGGTAGATTACTTATTCATGATTTTTAAAACTTTATTACGTAAGTACTATAATTCAAACATTTTTTATGTAAGTACTTAAATCAAAGTGTCATTTCAAATAACCATTTTCATAATTTTGTTTTCTGTCGACTTAAAAAAATATCTTGATAATTGGTAAGAAATTTCTAACTTACAAACTAACGGCCATCATCCTGTAGAGGAAGGCAGATAGAATAAACGCCACACCACTCTTCTCTTTGCAATCCTTCTTTTCCTTTTTCACATTCACGCATCTCCTCATACATACCCGCCCACTTTCTAAGTCAATTTCTGTATATATATACAACCGATATGATGATTTAATTGGCTGTTTTTTAAATGAAGGAAAATATTTCACTGAAAGTGGTGTCTTTAATTTTTTTTTTAATTGATCTTTTATTCTATTGTGTACGATTTAACAATTTGTATGATTGATTTTAATATCCATAGCCGGAAACACATTACGAGACCGAGTAAGAAATACCGACATTCGGAGCATGTGTAAGACGGAGGGTATCGTGAGGTAGGGACGACAACGAAGGCGATACTGGAAGGAACATATAAACAGAATGTCAGAAGACAGACTTCCACGTATCGCCCTCCAAGGCAACCCTGAAGGACGCAGACCACCAGGCAGACCTCCGAAAAGATGGAAAGACAGCTGGGAGTCGACATCACAAGAGCGACATGCGGAGGCACAAACAGATCCCTAAGATCTACAAAAAGAAGAAGAAGAAGATTCTAATATTATATAAAATAAATTGGCTTTCCTTTCTACTTGAAAAGAATTCGGCATTTTGTGTCCTAGCTTGGTTTGAATTACCAATGTCCTTAACTATTTTTATCGTGTATGATACCGTCTATCGTGAGAGTCCCTTATGAACTATCAAGGATCCGATGTCGGATTGTTCCTCACCCAGCCTCCTACAACGTGCCTCCAGCCGTTGTCTTTGAAAGCTAAAATGGGGGCAAAGCATCAACAGGTGAAGGACATCTTGAGGTGTCTCATCATCACATACAAGTATACTGTCACATGAGGCTCGCGAGCCGTGGTTTGACGACCACTGTATATTAAACAGATGTGAGGTGAAATATACTGAATAAATAAAGTTTACCTAACCTAACCTAACCTAACCCTTATCCGCACCCAATGGTACATAGGGCATTGCTTCGTATTGACACAATGTTATCTTGGCAATTCAAGATGATCACTCCTGCGCTTCAGGGACTAGTCCAGAGTAATATTAAATAAATATTAGAGTGTAAAATCACTTAAATTCATACTAACCCCCCCTGGAAATCAAACCTGGGACCTCCAGCACGATAGCTAAACACGCTGACTATTACACCATGGAGGCGGACTATATAAATATACTCTATATCTAACCATATTACTGTTTTTTTTTTTAATTACCTAACGTCTTCTGTGTTAAAGTGACTCTGAAATCTAGCTACGGCTTATGCAACACCACTTATCATGACCCTACTCAGGCTTCAACTTTTTATGTTTTATAGCCTATGCCTACTTGTGAGTGGATTTACTCTTTATGTCTAAAGTTACTATAATTTCATGTAATTCATGAGTGAAAATTGTAGGCAAAAACACTGGATACCATATTATTGTATTAAACTGGGCCACCCTTAATCTGTGTTACTTGTTTGAAAAGAAAAAATAGTTTTGTTACTATGAATAGAGAAATTCTTAGTTCCGATGGAAGTTGTGATATGTAAATAGGGTAGTTTCCTGCCGACTACGTCATAAAGAAAAAATCTCCATGTCGTTTGAGTTATAATTCCCATTATTGTTTTATGTGGCTAATGCCTAAAACGCTTAACGGCGAAACCGCTATAAACCTATTTATAACTCCCGCTAACAACAAAAGTCGAATTAACATCGTAAAAATTCATCGTATTATTTCCATGTTGGTTTCTTTTATTATATTTATTTGATAAAAATTCTGAAATACTACAAGTTTTTTTTTTTTTAACGATCTCTTTATTATACATAGTTGTAACTGGTCATGCGTGGCTGTGACTCAGTGTGGTTAAATGGAAAAGAAATAAAATGGAAAGCACGCATTTTTAATAAATTCTTCTTCTTCTTCCTGGCTTCATCCCAACTGTTGGTCTTTATAGACTGTTGGGGTCAGCTCTCCTCGTCCTCAGGTTAGAAGACAGTTCCTGAAGACAAAAATGAATTTTCCTCTTAAAAAGCTTTTAAGTGTATCAAGCAAGACATATTACGTGTTGAATTTGAATTTTACTACGACATACGAAAAAAAATCTGCTTTCAAGGATAATAATATATTCATGAGAATGCATTCTGCATCTTGATAGAGTCCATGCCAAGACTGCATGCATATTGTTCAGTTACTGCAACGCACATCTGTTCCAAGTTGAATTTCAAAAAATTAAGTGTTTTCTGAATTATTTTGCAAGATTTTGTTTTGATCTAAAAATACATTATCTACCCAGAATATTGCGACCCTCGTTTTTTTAAAAACAAATATTTAATTTCTTGATCGTTTTTCGCTGAATTTTTTGAACGTTTAATTAAAATAAATTTAACACACTAGATGACAAAGATGACGAGGCCTGTCGAAACCGGTCGGAAAAATATACCATGAATAAAAGTGGTTAAAAAAGATGTGTGAGTTTCATTTTATAAAGTTAAAAAATATTTTAGTTTATTGTTCTGGTTTAATCAATTTAAAACACGTACAATATTAATAATTAAATAAACTCGTAAATGTAAATATATTTTGTAAAACCTGTGCTTTACTTATTTCGTAGGATGTTTTTTTATAGATTGAGATTGAAAATTTAGTATGAGTAGAATATTATTACTTATACCAGCCAATGATAGGTTGTATGCCTAATTGTTGTATGTATGGCAAATGTAGTTGGAAAAAGAAGCAGAGAACGACCGAGGAAAACTTAGCACTATCAGGTATGTCAAATACTTGAAAGCGGCCGGGTCAGGAGTCGTAATAATCGTCGGGTATGTATGAGGAGATGCATGAATGTAGAAGAGGCAAAGAATCTTTGCAAAGACAGAGTGGTGTGGCGTTCGATTCTCTCTGCCTACCCCTGCGGGGAAGCGGTGTGATGGTTAGTATGTATTTTTTCTCATTTATAATTTTTTTTTAAAAATTCTTCAACGCTGTTTAGACATGTTTAATGTATCTTGAAATAAAATATATTAGTCAGATTCAACTGAAGAAATTGTAATTATTTATTTTTTGCGTCTGCGTCAAAAGCTTTCCTTCAAAGGGTCTTTATTCTGTTTGAGGGTGAAATTACCATTTGATTTAAATTTGTACTATTTGATTAGCCCTCAAATTATGTGAGATTTGAACTTCATTAGGTACCCGCACATTCGAGTTGAATGTAAAGAAATACCGTCGGGTTAGTATGAGATACGCAAGATAAATTAGGGTAAGGATAGAGAAGGCAATAGCTCCCTTCTCAATCCGTACCCTTATTAAGAAAAATGAATCTGAAATTAAGTAACGCCTTGTGATCTAAATACGAAAATTAAAAATAAATAAATATGAACACCCTTTTGAGTTTTACGTCTACAAGTGATGGTTCTATTTTTTTAATCATAAAATACTAATCAAAAGTATGCAAAGTTTTGAAAAAGGTATTCTTACTATTCTTTAAGTATTTGTAACATTTTTTTAAACTTTCAAATAAGAGTCAAGGGAAACCTTATACCTTCTTCTTAACCGTATCCGCACTCGATGGTGCATAGGGCACTGCATCATATAAACACAGTGTTATTTTGATCGTTAACACACGAAGGAAAGATGATCAGCCCTCCGCTTCAGGTACCAATCCAGGGTAATATTGAATAAATATTACAGTGGAAAAATCACGTTTATATATATATAACCCCCCCCTTCCCTGGTAATTGAATCCGGGACCTCCAGCGATACCACGTTGACCAGCAATACCAGCGATAACACCATTTTTAAGCTTCAACTCTATTTTTTTTTAAACTTCCGATCAGCGATCCGTGTTCCCATTTTACATAAAAATATTGACCCCAAATTCGACCTACATCACCAACTTCCTGTTTGTCTGAACAATGTATTTGTGCTAGCGTTATTATTGAAGTGCGTGGTTTATGTCGTTAACACGAAGACACTGTAATAAGGAAATCACAACAGCAAGGCCTGCTTCCTTTAGGGGTGTCCAATTATACAACCTTCCATTAATATCGGGAGTATTTTCAGAGCTTTGTGCTTTAACGTGGAAAACGCACCTAATCAATTTATATAATTTAACATTTCGTGAGTATTTTTATCTGCCCTTCAAATTTAAATATAATCGGACCTGTTGATTGTTATTTTTGTTGACCGGAAAATCAAAATAACTTGCTTTTGATAAAATTTAAATTAAATAGAAATATTTTCTAAAAAAGTTTTACCAAGTAAATCTCACTTTATCTTTAAATATATTGAGACACGTGTTTTGATGCGTTCATTCGACGCATCATTTTCAAATACCGTGTGTGAAAGTGATGCGGAATACATCTAAACATGCGTCAGAATAAATTACTATTAAGTGGTAATTATCATGTAAAACTTAGATTACAAATGGATAGATATAACCACGTAGTGACTACCGAATAAATTAATGAAATAATATAAATTGATGATGGTCGTATGCAGATCTGAAATAGATTGCATCATTTAGCCGTATCGTATTTGATTGCATGTCAAAAACAATTATCTCTTCATAAAGTTTAACAAATAATTATTGATAAATGTGTCCTCTCCACGGGAAAACTCAGTGGAGGTACATTATCTTATTATAATTTGTTATGTGCATGATTTTAAAAAAATATTTTCTATCGCATCGAAAAGGAAAATTTCACAAAGGGGTGTTTTTCAGAGAAGCGTTATTATTTGATATTGTAACCGACCTTTTATTACAATAATATTGTGTGTTCAATTTATTTTACAAAAATACTGAATTTTATAAAATAATTTGAATACTGTAACTGTTTTTTATTCACATGCCTCAACCCAACCTTAATTTAATCAATAATGATTATCTCAGCCTTACATTATTTCCTTATAACACCATTTGAACATCTATCATACATTTGCCTAAGAGATTCTTTGGCAAATGTATGATCCATTCTTCACTGTTATACATTATTATTATTGTACATATGCACATACATATATATATATATATATATATATATAAAAATATAAATATATATTTATAAATATATTTATATATATATATATATGTATATATATATATATATATATATATATATATATATATATATATATATATATATATATATATATATATATATATATATATATATATATATATATATATATATATATATATATATATATATATATATATATATATATATATATATATATATATATATATATATATATATATATATATATATATATATATATATATATATATATATATATATATATATATATATATATATATATATATATATATATATATATATATATATATATATATATATATTTATATATATATGTATATATATATATATATATATATATATATATATATATATATATATATATATATATATATATATATATATATATATATATATATATATATATATATATATATATTTATATTTATATATATACACGTTAATGAAAAAATTACATAGAAAATATGAATGGACATCAATTCATGTATACTTATACTATCTTCGTACCATGTCAATATATGTATTCAATTATTATTTAATGATTTAATAATATTTTTTATCAGAATCGAAAATAAATATGAATACTCGTGTATTGGAATGTAGAATGCAATTTTTAAAAATCTACATTCATTGATATAAAAACGAGTGATATCCATCGTATTTCAGGAGTAAAAGCAAAAATTCTATCCCTACGAAATAGTATCGTGCACTTTCTTAGGAGCTTTTCTCCCTTTTCGCTCGCCGGCCGAGCCTTTCGCCGAGACTGGGATGAATCTACGTACAACCTTTCACCTTTCCCGACAGCGGGCGCCGGAGCGGGCCGGGGGTGGTGGGGTGCGGCGGGCGGCAGGGGGCGCCGGGGGGGCGTGGGCGGGGCCAGGGCGCAGGCTCGCAGGGAGGGGGTAGCTCCGCCGCTGATCAGTCCGTCAGGAAACGCCGCGGCGGCAGCACGACAGCGAGAAGCCTGAGAAACCCATTCTGAGAATCAAATTAATATCACCCCGACAAATGTAATGTAATTGAAAAAATCATCCATTCCAACACTTGACGGTTTTGAAATTTTACAAGTATTTTTTTATTTTATTTTAATTTTTTTTAAACAGGATTACGAACTTTGTTTTGATGATGCTTTTGACAATTCTGACGGCAACCCCTGTTTAGTGATAGAAAACTTTAGTTTTGTTGCTGTGTATATCTTAAGGACTCCACTGGATAATTAAAAGGGTAAGTTTTATAGACACCTGTTGATAAAAAATGTTCTTTCATTAATATTACTTATCATTTTCTTGTATAAATAAGTTTTTAAAAACTTTTTTTTCATATATTTTTTTCTATCTTAATTTGTCATAACTGTTGATCGTTATGATAAATATATAAAATAATATTAAATATTAATAAGTTACACATTACAAATTTAAGTATAATTTGTGAAATATTTTTATGCTTTTTAAATAATGACATCTGTCGAGTTTTATTAAATATTTGCGTGCGTTCAAAAATATCTCCAATTCCGATGAAAGCTCACGACATTTTTTTCGGATAATCTCTTCATTAAATTAAATTTATTTTCCTCAAAAGGGACCATCCCCTTAACATCCCCGCTCTGTGGTTTTCGAAAAGAGGTGTTGTCGAAATTTACATAACAAGGTATCTCAGAGCCAGCGAGGAAATTATTCAAGAATGGATTTAATGTTTTGTCATATTTGATGACAGAAATCTACTGACGTATATATTTTTCTCAAGAAAAAATGATCTGTTGTATAATTATGTTTTAACTTAATTTTGCCCTCAATTAAATTTTTTCGAAATAAACAGCAATGTCATATGTTGGAAAACAATTTAAGATAAAATATTGTTAACATATGTGTTAATTGCATGAAATAATAGAAAAAAATACTACCAAAAGCCGTTATTTTAATTGTTATTCATCAATTTCAATTTGAGTCCCGGAATCAAGAAACTTCTATTTTTCCTTAAAGTATTGATTGATGAAAAATCATTCTTCATTTGTTAATGACAAAATTTTTTACAGAAAAATACAATTTTTTAAAAATATTTTAATAAAACTGAAAATTACCAAAAAAACGAATAAGATAACTTTAATAATATAATTTTAATATAAAAGAAATAAGATAATTTTAATATAAAAATCCACATAATTTTTTTAATTATTTTTTTAAATCTGATTAATTTATTCATCCAGAAAATTGCAAGCACTGTCATAATTAGTTTAAATAACAGTATTTAAAATTTTATATCGTAGTAGTAATTTTATTTTTTATTTATTCAATAGATAGAGCACTTAACTAAGCAACGAAAAAAAAGCAGACAAAAATAAATTAAGGGAAAACGCCACTGATGATTTTGCAAATACAAATACATTTTTATCGTTTTTAATAATTTTTTGATTTTTGACTGCTCAATTGAAAAAAATAATAAAAAAGAGCACGAAAATATGCACGATAATTTGTATTTATGCGATTAAAAAATTAAAGAAAATACCATAGTAGTTTAATGCCGGGTTTTATGCCGCTACACGATAAAACGATGATAATCTCTGGCGACTGGAATGGCGACTGACAACGGCATTATGACCCAAAATAATAAAATCCATTAGAATATAAATGGCCGTGGTAATCGTAGAAATTTCAAGAGAAGCTAATTAAATACCTACTCAAAAATCGGGTAGCGTCGGCACACAATGCAAAAAGATATAATGTACCGAAAATTGTAACATATACGTATCTTGATGTTATAATTTTCAAAATGGAATAAATTATTGAACTTGCATTCATCGATCAACTTGTTTAGATACTTTTTCCTTAGATGTTTCCTTAAAAGGGATGCGGTACTATTTTATTTTTAGTCGAAAATATATATAACACAGCTCGTAATTAGGAAAAACGAAAAATAAAGACTAAATAAATCTAATTCTCTACAAAAGTTCACTATCAATTTTAATTAAACGAAACAATTAACCCGACAAAAAAGTATAGTTTTATAGTTTATTTGAATATAAAAACTCCTAAAAAACACATTTCCTTCTATTAATTTTATGATAAATTTAAGGATCGAGAGTTGCCGTGGAAATGAAATACGGCAGTAATTATTGCTGTTAAAAACTTAGAAATTACATAAAAATAAATATAATCTCTGAATAAAAACTAGGTATTTCAGATCGTACTTAGGCGAACACTCATTTACTTTAACAAAATCTAACCCCTAATCTAATCAGGTTGCGCAATTTTTCATTGCATAAATATAACTTTTTTTCTTTATTTATTTGTATTATAAATATATTTGATCACCTTTAAAGCACTTCTTCTTCTCCTTTTCATTTTGTGTGTGTCATGTCAGGTCCCTCTAACGCCGACTATCACATGAGAGTTATTGTCTTAATCTTTGGAAGCTATAAACAGCGCCTCGATAGTCCTGATCCCCGTCCAATCTCGTATATTCGGAAGCCAGGAGATCTGTCCTCTGCCCACATATCGTCGACCTCTATTTTGCCTTTTATAATTAGGTGCAATAGCTTGTACTTCTCTCCTCTTAGCGCATGGCCCAGGTAGGACACCTTCCGGACCTTGATATCAGTCATCAGGGGTCTCCCTGTTCTTGCTCTTTGAAGCACATTTGAGTTGCCGACCATATCGGTCAATGGAGTGCGTAGCATTCTACTTTTTTTTCGAATCATCAAATGAAATACGAGTTTATCGTACGATTATTTTCTATTCATGGTAACACATCAAAAATTCCTCCTATTTGATGCTACGTGAGACCCTCGCGAGTTGATATATTGACCTGCAAATCATTAGATTAGCATACATTCAACTATGTTGTTCAAGCAAAGTAACAGAGAAAACGTGTCATCGTAAAAACGTGTAAAAACGATATTTAACCAGTTCTCTGCCTTTAACGGTGCTCCAAAGGCCGGCCTAACAAAATTAGTGCGTAAACGCGCTCATCTTTGTGCTTGTTTTTAGCCCATGTCAAGCACTTATTTTAATAATCACATATGTACATATTTAACACCAAAAAGTCATTGGATATTGGAAACGGAATGTGCAAAAGAAAGTATGAATTTGACGTAAATTGATGAGGCAATAGGACATAAAGATATAACAGATATTGTGGTGTCTAATTTAAAAAAAAATACGAATATTACAAATAAATGACAAATCTCTGTTGATATAAGATATGAATCCATTGTATCTATTGAATTGTTGTATATACTGTGTTGTTTTTAGGGATCAAGCTAATTCATTTATTATTATTGACTATTCACCTTTCTCTCTTATTATTTTCAAGATATATAAACTAAATATGATATAAGTCCTTGTACATAATAGGCAAAGCAACTTTTCTAACGCAACTAATAAAAATAAATTATAAAAAAAACTATACAGTGTATATATTATATTTGGTAAGTCTTCATATCATCTTTAAATATATGTATTGTATAAAAAAAGTTAGATTTAACTGTTTTTAAATGTTACAGCCTACCGGGAACACCCTTACTAATACGTCCTGGCATTTAAAGGGTTAAGAATTTGAACTCGAGCCAGAAGTACTCGGAACAGTTTTTAGCTAACAAATCTCAAAGTTTTACAATCTAGGAATCTTTTAACGATCAGGAAGATGTAAGATTATCGATCTCAGCGTAACAAGTACATATACGAGTATATGTACGTAATCGAGTAAACGTATCAAGAGCGAACAAGAAATATAATACAAATGTATATATGTATTTGTTCATGTGTAAAATTACAAATATAGAGCCATATTCGTCGTCAACGTGAACTTTTTTACAACTTTTAAAGTAGAGTATGTGAATATTTAATAATTAAATAAATTAAAAGTTTAAAGTGAAGCTAAGCGTGACATATGAATATTTGTATAAATGACATTCATGTATAATTAATTACATTTGATCATTTTTTGCAAAATTCTATTTTTTAATTTTAAAAATGTATCTTTACTAGTTAGCATTTCAACAAATATGAAAATAATAAAGATGTCTGGGTATTTACAGGACTTATGACCTGTCATAGGCAGGTTAAATGACCAATTTACACACGCGTAACATTAACCATTCTACCCATGATTGACAACCACACTACTCAAATTATCACACATAAAGTGTCATGAGATTAATAATATATGTAGGGGTCCAAAAGTTAGAGTTCCAGCTTATGACAGGTCATAAGCCCGGTAAATACTCAGACTTTCATATTCTTCTTAATTTATATTTAAATATCAATAAATAAAAAAAAATAATAAAGTATAGTAATCTAGATTTGTGACGAAAATTTGTAAAGTATTGGAACACACTCAAAATGTTGTTTTTTTATTTCTTTATGGAATAACCTGCAAAGCCTTTCCTTTTAGAGGCTTGTCTGCAGGTAGGATAGTAAGGATAGAAAAAGTTAATGTGAATACACGACCAGCATCCAGACTAATTGAATTTAAAAAAAAAAATACAATTGGCGGGAATCGAACCCGCGACGCCTATTTCAAAGTCGAGCGTCCCAACTACGCTACGGCGCCTATAAAAAATGTATCTCTGCATGTAATGAAAATTAGCAAGACAGTATCATATCTGTAACTGGATATAAATAAATACTCAAATGGTAAATTAAGATGTAATACATACATTCAGATTTAAACAAAATATAACCAAATATGGATATTTTTTTCTCAAAAGCAGATTTGTTTAAACTAAAAAAAATGGTCCCGCACCGCAAACCACAGTAACCGCATATATTGTTCATAGTATTTATGAGGAAAGGCAAATTTAAAAAAAAAAATGAAATAAACAACAATGAAATAAATTTCTCGTTTTTTTAATATTATTTTATCTTTATGAATGCAAAAAATGAATACCAATATCATCGCTGTATATTCGTTTGAATTGTATTTTCCATTGTTGTACCAAATGTTATAGTATTTACTTAAAAACGATTTATACTCGGAGTGGCAGAAAAATATAATTGATTGAGTTGTATTTATGTGGGCAGTCAATTTAAATTATTAACATGATAAAATAATAAATAGATAATGAATAAATCTTAAGATAATACTTTGCTTTTTCAATTTTAATAGTTTAATCAATTTGATCACTCTAAATCGTGAAATTATCATTTAATCATAATGATTACTGTGCAAATTAATAGCCTTCTTTTTTTTAACTGGGTTTTTCTTAATATAAAGACACAATAACGGATATTTCACTGAAATAAAATTGTTATGATGATTGAGTTAGGTACATAGTTTTTTAAAGACTGTGTGTTTCTATGTTTTATAACAATGGGTATTTTCCTACTAAAAAGATAATTGTTGTTTGTTACATAATCTTTTTGAAGACTTGGTTTTTCTTCATTTCTACAATAATGGATATTTCACCACAGTAATATTAGTGATTAGTGACATAGTTTTTTGAAGACTTGGTGTTTCTATGTTGTATAACAAATGTCCAACAAGGGTAATTTACTGTAATTATTGCGATTTGTCTCACTTAAATTTACAAAATAATTTCAAATTATTATTGTACGTATTTAATGAAATATATATTTGTATATATATATATATATATATATATATATATATATATATATATATATATATATATATATATATATATATATATATATATGTATATATATACATATATACATATATATATATATATATATATATATATATATATATATATATATATATATATATATATATATATATATTTATATATATTTATATATATTTATATATATTTATATATATTTATATATATATATATATATATATATATATATATATATATATATATATATATATATATATATATATATATATATATATATATATATATATATATATATATATATATATATATATATATATGTATAGTTATTCTTTTTTTGGCCTTAGTTCCAACATGTATTTTTTTTAAGTTTTGATTATCTGGCATTCAGAATAAATGTTTTATTACACTTTTTCATATAAAAATGCTACGATCTTAATTTGAAGGAATAATTATACTTAATTGATAAACTACGATGTTTTCTTTAAATAATACATACTCATTGATAAACTATGTTGTTTCGATGTTATTTTCTGCTCTGCTTTTTAGGTAGTGTTTTTTTTATATTTCCAGTATATGAATTAAACAATTACGACCCAAAGGTTAAGAATAGAAAAACCGACATTATTTTATTGATTCCATACTTATTTTTACATCCAAATCAAACAGTCTATTGACTTTCTATGAATAAATCAAATAGGCACAAGTCAGGGGTGTTCGTACAACGTAGAATAACTGCTACTCCAACGAAGCACCTGTTACGTTTTAATAAATCAATTAAACACTTAACCCTTTTTGTTGGAACACTTTTGATACGATATAATTGCGTTGTATTTTTCTATTTTTTTATTATAAAAAATGGGTTGGACACTCTCAATTTCATACTCCTACTCGTACAAGTTTGAGTAAGTAGTACATTGATGATGTATCCGAATGCTTTGAACCCCCTTTAATGGTTTAATGAAAATTCGTGATAATAGTGTAAATTCAAACCACAAAGTAGAGGTAGCTGTTATTTGAATAACCTGTTATTCAAATATGGGGATTCATTCATTAATATTTAAACAGAGACGTGTATTGAAAATGTATTGAAAGTCTGAGAATGTACAGGGCGTACAATAGTTGATTGGCTGGTTTAACCCTTTCAACACAATTTTTTTTATTTTAAAAATTCATGTTATATTTATAGCACAAAATATTTATTGCTAATCAAGTTGGACGGGAAAACAAATATTTAAATAAATTATCATATTATTCATTGATTATTGCAAAATAATAATGGAGACATATTGTCCCAATGGTATTAGTGAGTGGGTTGTAGTTATCTCAACAGTATTTTATGAAAGCAAAATTAATATATAATTATAAAAATATAAAGGTTATTCAATACTGACAGGACATGATATCCCAATAATTGACACTATTGGGATATAAAAGACCCATTTTTATTTTTGAAAATAAAAAAAAACTCATAAAACTATTGCTGCACACTAAATAAGTAAAATAAAATTATAAATAGCTTACTTGGCAATTCCGAGCAAAGCACATATAAAACACAGTTAGCAATAAGCGTGACACGTATCTACTGTTTGCAGCAACATCTAGACTGACAAAACAAAATTTTATAGCAAAAAAAAAGCAGACGGCAAAGAGCTACAAAGCAGACAAGTTTGGACAAGATACCGAAATTCTATATTATTAATTCGTCCTTGTTTTAACATATAAAAATAAGAAATGAAATAAAAATTTCACACTCCCCTTTTTGAGGTAACATATTAAAATTTAAAATTGCTTTCAACATTCAAATAGATTTAAATGTAAATATTTTCAATTGAATGTTTTTTGAAGGAGCCATTTTGTAATTTGGATAGAGTAGTCATTATTAGTTGAGTAGGTAAATGGAAACATTGTATCGAACTATTGTCGTTCCAAAGCGTTTAGCAGCGAAAGTTAATCATGAATAATTTATAACGTTTGGCTTTAGAAGACATGTTTATCCATAGAAAAACGAAGCCATCTAAATGTATGGATACGAAAAAATTAACGATTTCATATTAAATTCATTGTCAATATCGTTAGCGTATTCCTTAACTGTCTAAATTTTCTCGTATTATTTTTCCAGAAAACATTCACTTAAGTTAACTATACATGAAAAATAAAAATATGTATTGTAATTTTAACCTTAGAACGGAACTTATTGATTTAAATCTATGTATTTCTTGGCGAAAAAAAGCGTTTTTGTTACATTCTTTTGTAACACATTTTCAATGATTTCAGCTTTCGTAAAAAAAATACACTTTACAAATGAGCTACCAAACTTCCTAGTGACTCCAAAATCTAACTACGACCTATAAAACACCGCTTATCGTGGCTGCTTTTAGGCTCCAACTTTCAAGTTTTAAAGTACATTTTTACATATGAGTGGGTTTACTCTTTATGTTCAAAGTAACTATTATTTCTTATTTTTCATGAGTGAAAATTCAAGGCAAAAACACAAGGTATCTCTTTGAGGCATGAGTTTAATACACAAACGAGTGGAAACAAATTATGTATTTGTGAACAAGGATTTGGACACCCCCAAAAATGTTGTGTATTTAAGCTATTTTAGTTCAGTGCAAAAAGGTGAAAGATGTTTTTTTAGATTAGAAATATCATACTTATGTATGTACATATATGTTATATATTCAACCATCGGTAATAATAGTGGTATATGGAAACAGACAATCGAATCGATTTTCCGTAAATATTTTATTAAAATAAGTAGAGTGAATTGTCCAGTACGTATACGGTGCTCAATAACAAATGTCTTCTTCAACTTACTGTAAGGATTTCTAAAAATACCCGCATACTTAGAACTACATATTTACAACTTCTTGGAAAAAAGAATAATATAGGGTTTTCCAATAAGATGTTTCATTTTGAATGGCCCGCTATCTGGGCAGCTGCCACTTTTGAAGCTGTCATCTTTTGACATTTGACAAGTAAAAACTACGCGATCAATAAAAATGCAACGATACACGCTTCAACAACACATTGAAATTGTTAAAATTCACTACAGAAATGGTGAAAATTTTGCAATCACAGTTTGCGAAACTAAAGCACTTTTTGGTCGTCGTGAAGCGCCTTCTCGGGCAGCAATAGTGAAACTTGTTGAAAAATTTGAGCTGTTGGGACAACTTGGTGATATGAAAAATCGAAACCCTCAACGTGTCACTGTTTGGTGCGGTTTTTGGGCTGGCGGTGTGATTGGACCTTACTTATTCTAAAATGAGGCTGGTGCAACTGTTACGGAGAATAGATTGCGCTATCGAGCTATGATTAATGATTTTTTATGGCCGGAATTGGAAGATATTGATGTGGATGACGTTTATTTTCAACAAGTCGGCGCCACGTGCCACACAAGCAACGAAACAATCGCAATTTTGCAACAAAAATTTCCTGGCCGTGTTATTTCTCGAAGAGGTGATCACAGTTGGCCCCCGAGATCTTGTGGTTAAAACCTTGGGACTTTTTTCGTTGGGGCCACGTGAAAGATAAGGTCTATGCTAATACTCCACAATCGATAGAAGACCTTAAAGATGGAATTCGTGAAGTTATCGAGGACATACAGCCGCAAATCTGCGAATCGATCATGGAAAATTTCATGAAAAGGATTTGGTGCTGCAGCCGTAGCCGTGGCGGCCATTTGGCTGATATCGTTTTCCATCGTTAATCGCATACTTTTCTCTTAACAATGCAAAAAATATTCATGTATTTATCTTAAAATATACCAGCTTTTTTTAAATATCAAAATGAAACCTCTTATTGGATAACCCTATAGATTGCAAATCCCTAATAATATATATATATATATATATATATATATATATATATATATATATATATATATATATATATATATATATACAGATATATATATATTTATATATTATATACATATATTTATATAAATATATATAAATATATATATATATACATATATACATATATATATATATATATATATATATATATATATATATATATATATATATATATATATATATATATATATATATATATATATATACATATATAAATATATATAGATTTAGAGAATTATGTAAATAGGAAGGCAACACTGAAAGAACAATAAAAAAGTATTTTATTATTTCTTGACATTTCTCAATCCGGTTTGATGTAAAAAAGGTAATAAGCGATGAATTACTCTCCTAAGCATTCATCGTTCAGTTTATAGAATACCACTTAAAAACAATAAGTTTGTAAGTGGTATTACACAAAGTTAAAGATGAATGATAAGAGAGTGTTGTTATTTGTTTGTTATTCACGTACGTACCTGGGTAATGACTCTAGAAGTAGTTTAAAAAAATAATCACCTTTTAAACAAGTAATCAATGAAGATACACACCAAAAATACACATCCAATATTAAATATTAACGGACATAACGAATATTTTTGTCGTAGAAATCAAAATAGATTGGTATTGAAATTATTGACTTAGCGATAATTCCATTGACAAATATTTTAAATATTTCAATTGAAACTTCCTGAACACCGTCGTTACCTCATTACAAGGTATTCAATTAAACCCAACTTCTGTTTAATTTTAATTTTTATTTTGCCAAAACATTTTGAGAACTAAGACAGATGATGAGTATACTCCTTAACTCACGGATTGATTGTCAGCGACTAATTATTTTTGTGAACGGGAAAAATCATGCATATTCATGAAATGTAGACTATCGGGCATGTAGAACGGAAGCGGCTGGAGGCGTTTGAGATGTAGCGATACAGGCGTATGTTGGGGATTTGTTGGTCGGAACATGTAGGAAACATCGAGGTTTTAAGCAGGGCTGGGGAGTCTAGATGGTGACTTAATAAAGTAACACAACAGCAAAATAAATGGATATGCCAAAATTTAAAACACCCAGGCCTGTTTCTTACGATTACGGAGGTTATGTGATAAATATCTATATCTAGAAGAAGACCAAAAAACTCAGGAATGCTACAGAAAAATAATATGATTCGAAGGCACGGCCTAGGTAACGTTGTATACGATAGAATAACCTACAACCTAAATACGAGAAGAGCCGATCCCAACAGTCTGTTTAGACGAATTTGGGATGGAGCCAAGAAGAATATGTGCGAAGGCACAAACTGCAGAAGTCAACCCCGTCTTAACCTACATGGACCAAATTACCTCCGATATGCGTTATAGTGGGCACGCTTAGTTAAAAAAAAAACGAGCAGAGGATAGATATGGGTGGAGGCTGACCATGAAAATATCAAACCAACCATCACAAAGAAGAAGACCCACGAAGGGGTAGAAATCGACCCTATACAAGACATTTGTCATTCCACATTTGTTATGATAATGCACGTAGCGAAATTTTATTAAAAATACCACCTCATGTGTGTTTTTACGGAAAATTACTCTCTTTTATGTGAATAGAGGGTACAAACATACGTGTATCTGTTTAAATGATGGGGTTTCTCAACATTTGAAAATCTGTTTGAATTCAAGCGAAATAATGTAGAGTTGGTTAAGAATAAACCAGAATATATGATAGCAATAAATATCTATATTAAAACAAAAGCATTCCTGTTGAATCATTTATCAACGAAAGAGATAGATATCATGTTACCGAGTCCTTGGAACAAGGGAGCCTCTCTGTAAACAGATTATTTAACAAAAGGGTAAATTGAGATCAAAAATGATTAATGATCTCGTAATATAAATACTTCTCTGTAGAGCGTTTTGAGTGGGAAAAGTATCTTGGGCTCGAAACTGTGATAAATCACTTTTTATCTCGGCAAATTTAAAAATAAACGATGTCAATTGATGCCCTTTAACCTGATCGCGATACTCTTGTGAAAGGGCTTTTGAAATTAATTGAAACGTGTTTCAAAAGCGTTGTATGAAATACAATGCTCAGGATTTCACGATTTTTAATCATCTCTTACTTCCACACTTTTTGTCGCTTTTCTGAACAATTAAAAACCCCCAAGTATATTAAAACCAACTTCTTTAACCTTGTCGGGTCTAACAGGGGGATTGAGATCCCCCATATATGAATTTTTATTAATTAATCTTAGTATTTTAAGAGCCACTTCCTCCATACTTGTTGTAATAAAAAAATCCCTATTTAGTTTTTATAGTTTCAAATTGTTTCAAAATTCGTAAAAAATAAATTGAATTTATCTTTGTTTTCAATCAATCTGGGTTTAGAATCCTAACTATCAAACTCTCCTGTTGCTATGACTCATCCTGGGTAGATGGAAAAGAAAGTAAATATGTTAATTAAATTATACATATATATTAGAAATAACGCACTTATTTCTAATATATATGTATAATTTAATTATGCTTGTAATGCAATCTATAACACTGAGAATGCTCAATAACGGCAGCTTTCAAGAAGCACGCTGTCTGCCATGAATAATTAATGTTGCGTGCGTTTTGCTTTTGACAAACGGTGCTGCCATTTCGGTTTAAAAAAACATAAATAACAACAAACATAATTTTATCTGTCCCAAGTAAAAACACCCAATCACAGATGATTTTACCTGGAAATGTATAACACATTTTTACTCATATGGATAGATGATATAAATACGCGTATTTGAATGAAATGTGGAATCAAAATTTCAAAGCTATCGGTAAATAACGTGAAGAGATTAGAGATTAACCCTCTCCTCACGGTGTTGTGTACCTTGTACACATTACTTCTAAAAACCATAATTTCTCTATAAATATAAAAAATACATGACTAAGATTTTAGGTATTCCTCCATAACATATTGACGCACTGATTTAAAAAATAATATTAATAATAATCAGAATTTGCCGGGTGCATCGGAGGTATTTTGTGAATATCGGAAACGAATTCACGTATAAACAGCGTGTGAAGAGTGTACGGGAACCGCGACACTATATTCTCATCTCACTCTTGCATACTTGCACTGTGCAAGCGTGAGGAGCTCAAAGCTTAATGTTCTCTGGCTAGCGGCAGTAGCTTTTGGACTTCCGATAAGATTGGAGTTGTGTTTGTTCCGTGAGCGTTGCCAGATGGTTTTTTAATGTTTTCATCAAATAAATTTAAAGTATTTTATTTTTTTACTTCATTTATAATTGATTAAGAGAATTACCTATGCATGTCCGTATTTTTCCGCAGGACGCGCGTTTTATTTTAGCACTGGAAAGGAAAGGTTAAAAAAAACTATTGTAGCATCTTTATTTTTATTTATTTATATACATCAATACGCCAACTTAGTATAATTGTTGTAAATGGGTAAATTTTAGAACAGGTAGATTATTTCGCAAATTTGGGAAATATCTGTTGTAAGGTCTGAAAGATCCATAAAGGGAAGATACAGATGTCTTGACTAACAAGGGTTATATCAAATTGTGTCTAATAAACCAAATGGATAAATTTAAGTATAAATTTGTAAATCTGGAAATTAAGCTACAATAGATTGTGTATACGGCCAGTAATTAAAAAAATGCTGTGTTCAGAAGTTATGTAACACACAATTTCCCTAATTGCACGCTATGAAGAAAAAAGATTTATTGATATAAATTTTAAATATAATTACCGTTTTACCACGAACAGTTTCAGTACATTATATTTATTTGTTGTTGATGTATAAAAGTTTCTTTCTTTTCTTTTACCTTTAACCAGGCTGAGCCCCAGCAACATGTGGCTAGATATAGTTCGTTTAAAATATATTTTTTAAAGGAATGCCCCTCAACGCCTCATACAGTTAGTTGAATACATATGTAGCTACTTTTGACTAGTTTTATTAGGGATTTGCTAGCACTGTCTAGTAAATACATGACAATAAACCTACCCGTAGTACCCATCCCCTTTTGGCTGGTCTCTTTTATAAATTTCTCCCTCGCTTCAAAGTAATTACAATTGTTTTAATGGATACATATGAATGTCAGTAGGCAAACAGCCGCACCTCTTTCCATTTTGTTCATTTCCCAGCAAATACTCAGTTTTTCCTAGAAATCAATCCACATGGAAAATTGAACCAAGAAGCGACAACGCGGGTCTAGCTGACATGATTAAAAGCGACTCTTTCATTACGTTTTCTAGGAAATTTAATGTCAGGTTGTTTTAAAATTTGCTTAATTGGATATAGAAAATAAAAATAAAACATTATTTATTATCATGAGCTTCTATGAAAATACCTGCGTTATTAAATTCATGGTCGAAACGATAAATTTCTTAGACCGCGAGGAGGTTCAGATGGTAATAACGTATTTCTAAATAATTATTTTTAATTATTTGATTACATTCAGGCAATGGATTCCCATGGGGGTAATATATCATATTAAGAACGGTTTATTGTATTTATGAATAGCCGAAGCCAGTTGTTACAAAAATACAACAAAGATATGTTGATATTTCTTAGGGAACAGCATTGTATGTAATAAGATAACAACTGTTTAGTTTTTTCCACTTTTATTTTATTCGACTAGTGACTGGCACGACCTATAAGTTTCCTTGTTACCAACATGACTAGTCTAATGATTATCTCAAACATAAGTGAATAATTTTAAAAAGTTAAAGTAAAGAAATAAATTTATGTATTAATTTTAAATCAAACACAGATTTTTTGAGTCTACTAAGTTGTATTTTATCAACAAAAAACACATAAAAAGTTATATTGTGACAATTGTTTCGCCTTGTTAGGGCATTATCAAACGAATGTGAAGATCAAATGGACTACGGTCCTTATGTAGCTATACAATTCGTAGTATAATTTTTTATGTGTTTTTTGTTAATAAAATACAACTTAGTAGACTCAAAAAATCTGTGTTTGATTTAAAATTAATACATAAATTAAAATGGAGTTCTACAAATTAAACGCCAAGTCAATAAATAAAGAAATAAATATTGTGATGTAGAAAGCTGTTCATCATCGAGTAATTCTAAGTCGGTAGAGATATTACTCTACGAAGGGCAGTAATTCCAATTGCTGTGAATATTTCATCATCGTATTGACAGATGAAATATTCACAGATATTCTTGATATGTGAATTGTATTTTTACATGTTGCGTGTTTATTTTATTTGTACTTAGTAAAAGACATTCCAGATATAGTCTACACATTTATGTAACATATTTTCAAAGACAAAGCATGATTTTTTAAATACGAATGGCAGTTTCAATACATTACTTATAACACAGAGAGGAATACAATTGTAAAAATACCCCATACGTACAGCTTTCGTGAATTGTGTAATATGCATGTTCAATATTTGCAGATACACAGTGTATAAAATGATCGCTTAAATAGTAATTTGATCGAGTGTCGTTAGCATTTTTTGCAGACGTTTCGGCAATCTGAGTATCTGGCAAAACGGATTCCTTCTAAAAAAAAACAACCATAGTATTTTATGTGTATACTTAAACTAACATAATTCTCATTTTTTTTGCGTATAGTTTATCACGGAATTTTTATTTATACTATTAATCGTTTTAAACTATAAGTCGTCTTATTGGAAAATCTCAATGCCTAGTTTAATTACTGAACAATTTTGTTTGTTTGTTGAGCATCGTTTTAGTAAGCTACATGGGTGCAAACTGTAAAATAAATATCTGAAATGAAATTAATGGGAATAACCTGAAAATGTTTTAACAAAGGAAGGCATTTTTGTTATTTTCTAAAGCTCAATTCTCTTTTTCAGTTTTGAGCTTCTGGTGGGAGCATTCTATGCCATCGGGCCCACAATAACAAGGTCGCCAAATTCACTGCTGACTGGTAAGATTACTTTACTTTATCCCATGCAGTTTTTGTAGCTGATCGGAGAATGAGACTAGTTCGACTGGAATAAGTAGCTTTTTTTAGAAACTCTGCAGCTTATAACGCATCAATTTATATAAAATTTATTGCGAACTGGTAAGATTATTTTATCTTTGATAATTTCTATAGCCAATCGAACCATGAGACGTCTAATTCATCTGGAAAAAGTAGCCTTTAGTACGTACTTTATTACGCATTTTTTACTATAAAATTTATTGCGAACTGTTAGGATTCCTTTATCCATGATATTTGTTGTAGCTGATTCATCAGAAATATATGAAAAAAAAATTATGCATTGATTTATGCAAAAACAATTATATTATATTTTAGCTTTTTCCTAGATATCGTCATTTGGTTTTCTTTTTAAAAAATATGTTTGCTTTTCCATTTATGAGTTTTCTCAATTTAAACAAAGCTGGAAAAAGAAAAGCTGGCTTCATTTATACTTGAGTCGCTAGTAGATACCGTAATTTTGATTTCCAGTAAAAAATATGTCTATATTTTCTTTCAGCGAGTTAATCTTTTTCTCAATTTAAACATAGATGAAAATGGAAAAAACGCGCTTTACTTTATGTTTGAGTATTATGTTATTTCTGTCATTTTGATTTACATTACAAAATGTGGTTGTTCTTTTCTATTTCAATATTTATCTTTTCTCAATTCAAACGTAGATGAAACAGAAAAAACCTGATTCACGTAATTTTTAAGTTTTTTCGTAAATACCGATATTTTTCATTTGCGAGTATATCTTTTTTTATGTTGTATTTAGATGAAAGAGGAAAAATGTGCTTCAAGTATTATTTGAGCTTTCTCGTAGATACGGTTATTTTGATATTATTAATTTTTGACATCTTATCAAAGATGAAGAAGAATATGGTTCATATATAATACAGAATTCACAGGTTCATATATATAGAACTTCCAAGTATTTGAGTAGTGTGGTTGTCAATAATGGGTAGAATTGGTGAATGTTACAAGTGTGTAAAGTGATCACTTAAACCAGCCTATGACGGTCGTCAGCCTCGTAAATGCCCAGACTTCCACATTTGATGAGATGTCAAAAAATAATATGAAAATAACTCCTGTAATTGGAGAGAATCCAGATTTTGTGAACAAGTATTTGGACACACTCAAAATGTTGTAAAAAACGGTAACTTTGATTTACATTTAAAAAATGGTGGTTCTTTTCTATTTGAGAGTGTTGAACGTTCTTTTCTATTTCATAGTGTTGAACGTACCTACGTTCTTTTTCACACATTTGTAAAGGAAAAATGGAAATACGGTTATCCCACTTCCTCTTGTAATGTTAAATTGAGGATGAAAGGACGTGATCCTTATTTGTGATGCGTCAAACGTACTTTTTATATCGTCAAATCATGTTTGGAACTTACATTCTCTTTGTTCAGTGTTCTTTTTTTTGCGCAGCAGGTCTATTTTAAGGAGAGTTTATTCATGGGAACAAGAAAAGATCTAACCCTTTGTCACTCAAGATGATTTATCTTCAAAAAGATATTCTATTATTGTTGCATAGAAAATGATAAAACGAAAACTCGACAGGAAAATGAAATTTCAACCATCCAAAAATTGTTTGTAGGATTGATTTTGTTGTTGTTTTTGTTTATTTTGTGAGATTTGACCTCGAGTTTCTAAAAAATATATTAGCTTAAAACGGTATTTCACTTAAAATTAAATTAAAACGTGACTGAGTTTATTTGCTGTCAAAAACATAAGGGTTTAATGAGATTGTTAATCAAAATAAAAAAATTTCATTTTGGTGAAAATAAACAAAATATGATAAAGTCAGAAATTTGTAATCTAAGGAAATGAAAATATTTATTTGTAAAAATATTAATTAAAAATACAAATTTTTATTTAACTTATATTTTAACCATTTTTTTACTTAGTGTGTCTAAATTTTTTATATGTGACGGTAAGTTGTAAGCCCTTTAAATATCCTATTAATTCGATATTCATCTTCACCTATGTTGAGATGTAAATTTAAAAAAAACTCAATATACTCTTAAAAATTAGAGCCATTAATAATTAAGCTTATAATAATTGGAGCCTTAATAATACTCTTAAAGTGGAGCCTAATCCAAAATTTATGAGTGAAAATATAGATACACAAAATATTGACTTATTTTATTGATATAAAATGTTTGTGAAATGGTTCCTGGGGTTCGTAAAGCAATAAAATAAAAAAAGTTAAGCTTGCGCAAACTAATTAAAACGTGTTATTGAAGTCTTCGAAACAAATTAAATATCCACTTATGTGCGTACATAATAAGTTTATTGGCACAAAACGTTTCCAATATAAAATACATATGTTGCTTCTTCATTTGATTTGACATTGAATTGTTATATTCGTTTATCTGTATGTGTAGTATGGCTTCCTGGTAGCATAACTAGCAAAAAAAATGTACTGTCTTAAATTTTATAAACTGTATCAAACGGATACTATAAAATTGGCTTGATGCAAAAGTTATAACAGAATGCAAACTATGCTCGTGAATTTTATTCTCAAAACAGTGCAATGTAGCTCGATAGAATTGAGTAATTCTCAGTTTTTGTATTCGATTATCGAATTTGGACATAAATTCACTCAAACTTCACCAAAAATGGTTTAAAATTAACTTTGAAGGTTGTCCATAATGTTTCAACGAAGTCACCTTCATTTTTTTGCGTTTCTTCATTAAACGTACTTTAAAAAGTTATTAATTTTTTTCTTCAAAAACATCCTAGTATACACGTATATTAAAATGTCAATCAAACTTTAAAAAAGTCAATTTGAAAAAAGGACGACGAAATTTGATTTCATAAATTAAAATAAACTGTTTAAAAAAATTATTTTCCTGAGAAACCTATTTGAACTTCCTATCCAATATTATAAGTATTCTTTTATTTATTTATTCGAGAGTAACTTTGTCATAATATCTATCTTTTTTAAAATTTAAGTGTTACTTAGTAAATACCATTAAATTTTACTTATAATATTTTGAGTGTGTCCAAATACTTGTTCACAAATTTGGATTATCTCCAATTAAAGGTGTTTTTTTCTTATTATTTTTTTACATCAACATAGATGAAGAAAAATATGAGAGTCTGGGCATTTACGGGGCTTACGATCGTCATAGGTTGGTTTAAGTTATCACTTTACACACGTGTTACATTCACCACTTCAACCTATGATTGACAACCACACTACTCTAATTCTTGAAACATCAATATTTATGGTTTAATTTCGAAACATAGTGCTTTAATCACTACAATTTCACATCTATTGGTGAGATGAAAAAAAGCTTTTTATTTAGGAGAAACTGTTTCATATGTATGTTATCATAAAAAGTTGTATTTACAAAGCAAAACTTGAATTCAAAATATTCGTTAGTTCATCATATACATATGTTGAATGTAGTTTACTGAAATACCTTTTTAATGGTTCCAATAGGGGGTTGTAAAAATATTCAAAACGTAGCTTTTGAATTCTATTATTAACATCTTTGGTTTATCAATTTGTGTCCAGGATTTGCACACGATCCTTGTTGCATGTGGTTTCCACCACACAATAAGCTTCTTGATATCGTGGTCCTTAAGGCTTTACTTTGGACTTAGGCCAAAACTTTATGGGAGATTATTTGGCTCCAGACATACACCAACTACCACCAAGCATCTGTTGGGGAACGTATTATTACGTGGGCATATTCCGCCCAAGCTAAATTACGATTCCTTCCAAGTTTAACCTTAAATTTACTAATTTGTGGATTGTGGGTTATACCTTTGTTCTAAGTGATCAGTATTACTTGATTTCTTTATGAATCAACTCACATGCGCCAGGCGCCGTGGCGTAGTTGGGTAGGCGCTCGACTGTGAAACTGGGGACGCGGGTTCAATTCTCGGCAATTGCAAAATGAATTCTAGAAAGATTTATTTTCAATTGGTCTGGGTATTTGTGATGTATTTTTTACATTTACCTTCCCTATCCTTACTGTCCTACCTGCAGACAAGCATCTAAAAATAGACGCTTTTCGGGTTATTCCTTTGAAAAACAAAAACAAACAAAAAAAATTAACGTGAAGTCTTATTTATAGGATTCTTAGAGCTTGAAAAATATCTCCCACCAAAATTGATTTGTTTATTTTTTTCTGAATTATGCATTATTTTACACATGTAATTTTAAACTAACTGTACCCGGACATTCGTTGCTGTGTGCTCAGTCTTTTTGAATGATTTTTTTTAGTATAATATATATTTGAAGCACTAACTAAGTGATTTTCCATTTTATAATTAATGTTTGTAACGAAGAAATCTGGACATTGGTCAAATAAAAGTGGAATAAAGACTTGTACTGTATTTAATATTATATATATTATATATTATAAAATAACAGTTGTTGTTTTCTGATATTAATAACAGTTCAACCAAGAAATGTTCGAACAAATCTTAAAATACCTCTAAATAGTAATATTTTTTAATGTTTTACTATGTCAAAATGGTATTCTGACTTTTATTCTTCTTATTGAATGAAACAAAGAAATAATCTGCTTTTGAAGACACAAGGGACATTTTTATTGATTTTTTATAGAGGGAACGTTATCTAACAAAGCAAATATATACTTCATTTTCAGTTACGATCCATCATCTTTATTTAACATTTGTCTTTCGTTTTGGCTTAACTAAAATAACAAGGAATATTTTCTGATTGCGAAAGAATAAAGAAATTCCAACAATATTGAGAAACATCTCAAATTTTCAACAATAAACGAGAAAGTTAGAGTGAAAAAAGATACATTTATTTGCCGTGCAAACTTGTCTTTAGGGATATTTTTTGCTTCATCAAGCTTTCAAATATTGGATTTTCTTTTTAATAAAACTTGTGAAAGACAAAATAATGATTGTGAGGTAACAATGAGGGAATCAACAAATCGAAAAGTTTTAACTTTTGGAGAAAAAAAAGTTATTTCATTTTATCAATTTTTGGATATTTCAGAGTGGATACCAAATAAAAGTTTGTCAAATACATAAGTTCATTTACCTGTTCTAGACGATTACCATTATCTACAAGTTTTTACTCACAGCTACATATCGAGGGTATGTTAGTAGAACGTATTTAGTCTTCCAAATATGTTCCAGGGGTTTAAAGGAGAAAAATATACTTTACGTATTTCTCATATATTTAAATGAAATAATTACTTGTTTATATCAATCATATTTAAAAATCCACTTTTAGGTAATCTCATTCTTGATAATACCTAGTAGAATTGAAAAGTCATTTTTCACTAATATTTATTGAAAATTATCCTCGAAGTAAAGGACATATGTATTTAAAGATCAAGATAACACTACTCACATACGATGCAGTGCCCTATGCACCATTGGAATAATTTATGCATGAAATGAATTATTAAGTAAATTAACAGCAACCCGTCTTCTATTATCGGTTTTCTAGACACATATTTTAAGTACCTTCTTTTACAATCGAAATGTATCGATCCTATTCCACATTTGTACATTCGCAGTAACCTATTTTGATCAAAATATACGGCACAATTAGGCGATATCTCTTCTTTAAAAAATCAAATAAAAACCATACTTACTTTTGCGCCGGCAGTCAAACGATGCGACCTTTTGCCAAAGTCGCCTCATTCAACCGAACTAAAAAAAACTTTTCGCCTCGTCTGAGCTCCAAATGGCTCAGGTCTGTTCTAAATTAACATTAGCCCCAAGGGAAGGTGCTTACATTCTTTCTTAACAAACCCAATTATGCGAAAAACCAGTATTTCAGGGCTAAAATATTTCCATCAGCAAAGGAACAATAGCGAAAAGAGTTGAACCTTAAATAGAAACGAATTTTCATTTCTTGAATGTTTTTCGCAAATACTTTGTGGCACATTTTATAAACTTTATAAAATAAAACAACTTTGTTTTAACCACTCTTTATTGGTACATTTTTTCCAACCGGTTTCAACAAGAACCTTGTCATCATCAGGGGTTATGTACTAATTCTTCTTCAAACCCTCACCCACACCCGATGGTGCATAGGGCACTGCATTATATAAACGCAGTGTTATCTTGATCGTTAACACGAAAGGTGATAAGCCCTCCGCTTCAGGCACCAGTCAAGGGTAATATTGAATAGTAAAAAAATCACTTATAATCATTCGACCCTTCCTGGGAATCGAACCCGGGACCTCCAGTACGGTAACCGAGCATGCTGACCATTGCACTACGAAGGCGGGCACTGTTTATTCTAAAACATTGAAATACTCGTAGTTGGGTTAAATATAGATAATTACTCTTCCCTTACAAGAAAGGGTTGTTTTATTTTATTTTATAAACGAATTTTCGGTTTCTTTGAATGAAAATTTATTTTGGGAAATTGCGTTATTAATTTTAGCAAATATTTTCGGGGTTTGTCTTCGCTGTTTTAGCTACAGTGGGGTAAGATAAATAAAATGTTTACACACGTATAATATCCATAATAAATTTTAATACAACGGATATCTCTAGACAAGAATCGTGCCCTTAGTACGGCTAGGGGTTTGTTCATCTGTTGTATGAAGATAATAAAAATTCCCTAGGCATAAATGAAATACACATTTATTGCCTTTATCAACTAAATTTAACACTATTCTATTTCAAAGATTCTACAATTACTTTTACATCAATAAATTAATTTGAAAATGTTACCATATTTATTTTTCAAATTAACACGACTAATGATTATTTAAAACATAAATATTGTTGTACTTTAATTTTTATTTTTTTTTACTAAGCTTTGAGAATTCTCCGCAGACACCTAGTCTGCGGAGAATTTTAGGCGTGCGGTGGTTTGACTTTGTGAGGAATGAAGAGATAAGGCGTAGGACGCAGCAAATCTTGGTCACAACTGTCGTCAAGAAAAGGCGATTCAATTGGCTTGGCCATGTAATCCGTATGCCTCTTGAGAGCCTTAACCAAGCTTGCCTCATTTACAAAACAAATCTTAGAGAATTGTAACGTTTGAATTAATTTAACAAAATAGCTTTTTGACATTTATTTTATTTAATCAGTAGTCGGGTGGCATCGGGTAACATTGTAACGTCTTGAAACATCCTTTTTTAAAAATATTTTTTCTGCAATGGCAGTGCCATCTGTTGAACGCAACAGCAACACACGAAATACTAAACATCGTTCGTGGTGGACAGATTTTTAGTCTTGTACAGGCGCCGGATCTTAGTTGGGTAGACACTCGAATACGAAACAGGCGTCTCATTTAATAATAACCTTTTCCATTGGACATACTTAAAATGCTATACTTCTTTCTTCTTTCAACATTTATCCGCACCCAATGGTGCATAGTGCACTGCAAGGTATTGACGCAGTACTTTCTTGATCATTACTTACACAAAGGCAAGATGATTGCTCCTGCGCTTCAGAGACCAGTCTAGGGTAAAATTAAATAAATAATAGAGTGTAAAATCACTAATATTTCTTTTACACGGTAGAAAAGCACACTAACCTTTAAGGTGGAGACTGACCGGAGCATTTCGTCGTAACATAACGTCGTAACATCGCTCGCGGCGAGCATCAGCGAGCATCAGAAGCTATGGATGGAGCGCTCGGCTCGCTGTACTGACTGCCTGAATGCTCGCATCGTTACGTGTTACGTTACGACGAAATGCTCCGGTCAGTCTCCACCTTTACACCGCGGAGGCAGAGTTGGCCGAATACAGCAAGTGGAAATCAGATCTTGAATTCATCTTTCATTTGACTTGAATCATCATTGCTTCAGGATCAGTATTGTATTTTACTCTTAAAACAGCAGATATGTGTGCGTTTTTTCATCCCGAGACACTAATGTTTGGTAGATAGTGAGACTAGACGTTACCACTCAAAGGTTAACACGGGTGAGATAAGTTTGATGGCTCATTTATCATCTTTGCTTAATTCCCACGGTACATCTAGTATCCGAATCAAAACCCGTATAAATACGTATTGTATGAGATAGCAGAATGCGACCCTTTGGGACTCGTCTGGGTGACAAATTTGCAGATAAATCCCACAAAATTTCACAGAATTTACAGCCGAGTTTGACTGGATTAACCGCCAAATTTTAATTAATTCACGCCTCACTGAAATGCGACGTGAATCATGGCAAAACTAAATATTACGTAACTATTATGTACATAGATAAATTGGTACACTGCCGTCTAAATCAAATAACATGGACGATTTTTCGAAATTGGTAACTACGTATCAATCGTCATAATTCAACTATCTTCAATAAGATTTTCGTGCTAAAAAAATGCATATTGATATCTCAACATACCATAGGTATATGAAAAAGAACCAGCAGAACTGGTTACCAACCTGTGTCAAAATGTAAAAATAACTCCGTACTGGAAAAACCCATTTTTTTAATGTTTTACTTTTTCAGGGACGTAGCTTCATCTATAAGAAATACTAGTATTTACCAAGTAAAAAATTAATTAGAAATGGATAGATTTTACCACAAAGTGACTGCCGAATCAATTAATGAAATGGGAGAAACCCAGTTTGTGAAAACCCAATGATTTAAAAACACCCAACAATGTTAAAATTTATTGTGATACGTATTCCGAAGCATTACCCACCACTTTCATAAGATTTTAAAAATGATACGATACTTACCAAATAAAAATACAGATAACAAAATAGAAGACTGAGAAAAAAATTGTCATGAAGTGTTTCAAATACTACACTTGGGCGTGGCCAGGTCAAGAGTCGGAATAATCGGCAAGTATGTATGAGGAGATGCATGAACGTGGAAGAGGCGAAGATTGTTTGCAAAGACAGATTAGTGTACCGTTCTATTCTCTGCCTACTCCTGCGGAGAATCGGCGTGGTGGTAAGTTAGTTAGGATTTTTGGATATTATTTAAGTTTATCACGAAACATAAATTATATGAGATAAATCCAATTTTAATGTAAGTTTTACTTTGAGAAAGCTACATTTTAAAAAAATCTAATGTGACACGTGCTAAGATGCATTGCACATCATACGGTATTTAAAAATTATGCAAAATGCATCGAAATATGTATCAAAATCGATTGAAAAAAAATAGTGGTATTTACTAAATTAAACTTAAATAAAAAATGGATATTTAAAATGTTAGCTATTTATAAAAAACGCACTCCCCTTTTCTCACAACATATTCAAACATTAATATTAGTATTTTTAGATGCTCGCATTTCACAGCAACAGTTGAATACAAAAACGTATTATTTAACCAAATAAAACTTAAATAAAAAGTAGTAAATAAACACAAAGTGACAGGCGAATAAATTAAAGAAAAATGAAATAAATCCGTCATGTTTTTTCAGCAATACAATTTAATTACTCATTTATCGTCTGTATCGAAGGACCTTTTGAGTCACGATTAATAAACGTTTATTACCGCTAACTGTTGATTATTCAGAACTCAGCTAACCGAATGTTTAACCATAATTCATAGAATTCATCGCTCACGACTATTAGGACACAAATAAAACGGCAGCATGGTAATTAAGTAAATTGTACTTAAATACATCTAAAATGTGCAAAATCTGTCAGTATTCAACGCGTCCTGTGTTGAGTTTGTGTTTTGTTTGAATAACGTTGATTGTTGTGTACTCAAATTGTTTGTAGTTATAATACATTATTGTTCGTTCCACATCTTATCTCTATATTTACATCTGAATATGTTTTTCTTCAGCACCCTTCATCTATGATAACACAAAAATAATTTTTAAACTGGTAAGTATTTTTTTGGCAAAATAAGTAAATGTTAATTTGGCCTAACAGGTTTCACTTAACATATGACTCTAAAAATCAAGCAAAAAAAAAAGAGATTTTTCTTTGATGTAATTTTGCAAAAAAAAAAATAACGTTTGCATATGTGTGTATGTATGTACGAGTACATATCTATATACACAAATATATAAATAGTTGAATTAAAGTAAAAGTAATAAAAAAACAACCAGAAACCCATAATAAACAAAGCAACTTGTAGTAAAGAAAATGGTTAATTTTTTAAAATAATTGATTCGAAGTCGTTTTGTGGTAATATTTATCCATTTTATATTAAAGTTTTAGTAAAAAATACCAGTTTTTCTAATATTTGGAAAAGTTGTATTTACCAAGTAAAGGTTAAATAGAAAAACATGATTCGTATTTGAATAAATTCGGTTGAGCAGTTTTAGAGATGTAGTCGCCACCAGTTAAAAAATTAATGGAGAATTTATTTACTTAATGGAACTACAATTAATAGTACACTTAATATCGTATAATTAAAATGCAAGTTTGTTTGAAAATCATTTTAAATATTTTATTAAAACTTAATTATAATGTCTACCGGTTTCGAGGTAACCGCTCCTTTATGAAGACTGATTAATCAGTCTTGATAAAGAAGCGGTTAGCTTCGAAACCGGTAGACATTATAATTGAGTTATAATAAAATATTTAAAGTGATTTAAAAACATATTTACATTTTAATTATAAAATTGAAAATCTCAATGTTTTACTTCAAATAAAAATAAAATTATACTTAATATTGTCTTTGAAATCGTCACCCAAGTCTATTTTTTTGTTTGTTTTACTTTTCTAATCGTATTGCTACCCCAAGTTTTTTTGTCAGTTGTGTTTAATAAAGTATTTATCTTGATAAAATTACTTCGGAGCTTCAATAAAACATTTATATACAAAATAAATTATGCATCAAAATTTTTTTTTTTTAATATTTATATACTAAAAATTAAAGTATAAATATAAAGTTCTCAAACGATGAATCAAGCTACAGTATTTTCTAACTATTCAACTTCATAAATTACTCTTAGGTTATACTTGAGATGTTTTAAGTGTTACAAAGAAAAAAGGCAAATAAACAGTACTCGGACGAGCGAAAATCAAAATAATGATAAATGTAAAGGCAGCTTTCCGAAGAACGATTCCCAGTTTTGTTTTACGATTTTGCCGAGCTGAAGTTCTACTCTGAGTTACTTACCTTTAGTTTTTGTCAATCGTAAAAGCTAACGAAATAATGTTAAAAGGTCAAAGTACTTAAGTAAGACGGTGATTATAATTTAATAATGCGATTCAACGCCTCGTTAACAGGCAAAAATGGACAAAAGATTAAAATGTTTTGACAAATATTATTTCTAAATAGAGAATTGAATTACTTCTCTGTATATTTAAGATTAACTTAAATGTCAAAAATAAATTGAAAGAATTGTTACTATGAAAAATAGTCACTTTTCTTTGAAAAAATCATTAGTGATACGTGAAATATATTTGAAATTTAGTAAAAATAAATATATTTCATTGCCTTTTTCAAATCGTAAACTCTTCAAAAATTGTGTCAATGAATCTAAAATTGGTTTTTCATTAATATAAAGCATTCTTCAAATATGAGAGCTCTTTGTTCAAAAAAAGCTCGAGTACGTAAAGCTTTTAAGTCCTGTCAATCTGCAAAACTAATGCATAATATATGAAATTTCCGCATTGGGATTTTCTAAATGTGCTCTCGGAAAGAAAATGCTCTACACAAAGTTGAATTTGTGTTAAAATGTTAAACACATATAAATATTTCATTAATTTCATAACATTGCTTTTTGAACGAGCACTGAATAAATATGAATTGAATTGTACGTTGAAATTCTTTTAATTTTAATGGGAATAATTTTTTCACAAAATTTATTTTTATCTGTATTTTTTTTATGAATGAGCGCTTTGTCCCTCTTTGAATCTCCACCCTTGAAAAAGGTGCTGAAAGAATTTTCACTGATGACATTTTTTTCGTGACGAGCAAATTATTTAAAAGCTCTTATTTACACCGAGGGATATGTTGCCGATTGAAGGGCTTTCACATTTCACTCAGCATATTTTATTCAGGTGTTTTACATAAAGCTTCTACAAATACTGATCGTGTTTTGTATGAAATACTCGTTGGAGTTTGAATACGTTAATGTCAAGAGTGTTGACACTCAATGAAGGATATTCTCCCTTTTAAAATGACTTTTAGAATCGTATACACAAAACTTTGTTTATTGTACTATGTTATTATTATATTTTGTTGTTTATGTATCATTTTATTTAACAGTCAACAGTCCACCTTATTCTGAGGATTTTTACGTGGTTTCCTCCCAGCAATGAGCAAATGCTGAGAAGTTCCTGATTGGCCCACACTAGATTTTATCTCCTGTTCCCAACACAGATTCAAATGAAAACATATTGAATTAGCTAGAAGAAACAAAAAACCACTAAATGATCTATAAACCTTGTACATAATATGCAAGGTAAAAAATAAACGCAATTCCCATTTTTTTTTTAATAAAAATTTTCAATGGAAAATAAATCAAATTTTCTCTTAAAATTTTCAGTTTTTTTAAGGAGTTTTCATAAGCCGTCCCAATTATACTCCGGAATATGTCAATGTTTTGGTAGAACTAAAGACTGAAAAATGTCCCGATATTCAGCCGATAGAGATCGTGCTCTCCTGTCGTTGATTACATTGGAGGATTCCTGAAAGCCTTGAAATGAAATTTGATAACTGAAAACATATATTGTATCATAAATGTTCCTTTTGCTTAAATGACCTGGTTTGAAACTAAAAAAAACTTTCAAAAAATAAAAATTGTTTCAAAAAATTTTGGAAAGTATTTTTGAGGGCAAATTTTTCAAAATAAAAATGCGTATTTTATTAGGAAGACAAATATATCGATATTTTCGATCTTTTCATCAAAATATCCACGCTAGTTTCGCTAAAATTTCAAATTTTATTTCAAATTTAAACTTCCATATTTATATTCTTTATATTCTTCTTCATCTTTATATTCTTCTTCATCTCGTCAAAGATGAAGAAGAATATAAACCTGACGACCGTCATAGGCTGGTTTAAGTGATCACTTTTCACACGTGTAATCTAGATTTCCATATTCTTCTTCATCTTTGATGAGATGTCAAAAAATAATATGAAATATAACTTCCATAATTGGAAATAATCCAGATTTGTGAACAAGTATTTGGACACACTGAAAATGTTGTTTCAGCAAAAATAGACACATTTCATTTTTAATTTACTACAATGGATCAGTATTTTAAGCTTTATATTTTTGTATTTTTCCATTGTGATATTGGTATATTTATTTTCATACATTCGTCTATAGTGATCTTTTTGTTGTTGTTTTTATATACATTGTTTTTAAAATACCTGTAGACTTTCATATTTATTTAATCAAACATATATATGAGTTCATTGTTTTATTGAATGAGTATTTAAATTGTAAACATTTTATTAAACCCACTCACTTTTTCTTACAATATTTTCAAACGTTAATACTTTTTTTTTGAATACCCACAATTCACTGCATACAAAAACATCGCCAACAAGGATTTATTTTATTTCTTTCGGATGAATAAATAGAGCTTTGTCATATTAAAATTTATTATTTTATGCAGTGTGCAGTATTTTTTAAAACAAAGTTAACATAAAAATATGAAGAAATATAAGATACTTTTAGAAATTATTTCAAAATTTTAATTTCAAACGAAAAAATGTCTTTTACTCAAAGGATATTTTTTTTTTGGACAAACTCACGCTTTTCATTATTTTTTGCGAAAAATACAACGCATTCACCTTTTGCAAATATACAACTATTTTAACAATAGAATTTAAAATAGAGTTATATTTGAGTTATAATTATTTGTACATTTTATTAAAATCTCAACTTAGATGAAGAAGCATATTAAATTCTGGGTATTTACAGGGATTATGATCATCCCTAGGCTGGTAAAGTGATCACTATACACACGTGTAACATTCACTATTCTACTCATGATTTACGACCATGATACTCAATTTTGTTGATCTGCTACATGTATCATTAATCTCATGATACAGTACATATGAGTTCGCAAGAGCCATCTATATTGGAATAAGGATATTTATATCAAGCAGAGAACCTTTTGTTTGGATGTATACAAGATCCGAACACAGGATTATGTTTACATACTAGGAAGCGCCTGACAATGTTATTTACTATTTTGTATGCAGGTTATACGAGTACATAATTGGACCAGTCATTTTAATTTACAACATTTATTATGTTCCAATCTGGGTTTTCTCCATTAAGATTTGTGAACTTATACTTATACTTATTTTGACACTCAAAATGATGTAAATATAATTATTTGTTTATGATTTTCATTTTATCCACCAATAAATAGAAGAAATCATGGTTTTTGAAAGAGATGAATGTAGATCTGAGTGTGAAATATTGGTAAATGGGGAGATTTTGGAACAGGTAGATGATTTCATATATTTGGGTAGTATGTTTTCTAGGGATGGAAAGATTGATAAAGACATAGAAAGGAGAGTGAATGCTGGGAACAGAGTGAATGGTGCACTAAAATCAGTTTTAGCAAATAAAAATCTATCAGCGGAAGCTAAACTGGCAGTACACAATGGAGTTCTGGTTCCAACCCTTATGTATGGAAGTGAAGCATGGAGTTGGCAAAAGAAGGATGAAAGCAGACTGAATGCAGTCGAAATGCGATCCCTCAGACGAATGTGTGGCAAAACGATGTTTGATAGATGTTCGAATGATGAAATAAGGAAAGAATGTAAGGCTGAGATAAGCATTATCGATAAAATTAAGAAAGGTGTGTTGAGATGGTTTGGACATGTGGAGCGTATGAGTGAAGAAAGAACGGTTAAACAAATTTATGGGGCGAATGTAGTTGAAAAAAGAAGCAGAGGACGACCGAGGAAAACTTGGCACAATCAGGTATGTCAAATACTTGAAAGCGGCCGGGTCAGGAGTCGTAATAATCGTCGGGTATGTATGAGGAGATGCATGAATGTAGAAGAGGCAAAGAATGTTTGCAAAGACAGAGTGGTGTGGCGTTCGATTCTCTCTCCCTACCCCTGCGGGGAAGCGGCGTGATGGTTAGTTAGTTAGTTAGTTAGTTATAAATAGAAGAACTAAATTATATACATATAATTTTTTTACAAAGATGTTAATAATATTAGTATATAACCACTCACCGAGATTTTTATGTCCACCGGTTTCGAGACGTACCCGTCTCTTCATCAGGACAATCATTACCACAAATGCAAACAATACCACCCTTCACCACCATAGCACCATTTACGGTGGCGAAGAGACGGGTACGTCTCGAAACTGGTAGACATAAAAATCTCGGTGAGTGGTTGTATACTTACATTATTAACATTTTTGTAAAAAAATAAATAAGTTAAAATGACTAGGCACAAAGAAAATGCTTTAAATATTAAAAATAATGACAAAACATGCATATGTTTTTTTTTGTCGTTCAATCTTATCGCCTTTATATTTTTTACGGATCGTTCAAGTCTGTTTAACTCTTGAGATAAAATCGACAGTCGGAAGTTTTAAGGGTAAAACTAAATATAAAAATTCCAAAGTTTTAGCACAACGTTACTGCTGTACGAGACTTTAATATAAATTACTTCGTCATTTTACTTTGGCCCAGGCCAGACGAACTTAGCTTAGACCAACCGATGACATGTCTTAAGTCCCGCAAATGCGAATTACTTATTCATTTCTCACAAAAAATTGCGCGTCCCTATGGATATAAGATATAACCCTAAATTGGCAATAAAAGCGATATTACAATTTTGTTGCATCGTGCTATTTTTAAGCCAAATAAAACGTGTATATATTCATTGTAGTATCATATGCACCATTGGGTGCAGATGGAAAAGCTTTTATCAATGTTTTTTTTTTAAATCTTAATTCCCATTATTTTAACGATTCGTTTAATGTTACAAATTTATTGAATTAAAAAATATGAAGATCGTATGTAGTAAAGTGGTTAAAGCGTTTATCTACCGTACTAAAGGTTTCGGGTTCAATTTTCAAACGGAGAGGAAACAAAATACATATTCACAATATTTTGAGTGTATCAAAATATTTGTTTACAAATTCTAGATAGGTTTCTACGTAGGAGTTATTTAAAAAATATATATATATCTAGGCATTTACAGAACTTACGACCTGTCATAAAATGGTTTAAGTGATTACTTTATGCATGTGTAGCATTCAAAATTCTACTTATGCTTGACAACACTACTTACGTTTCGGGATTAATATTTTTAGACTGAAATCTTGCTATAGAGCGGTTATAATCTCCTATATAGAGTGGAATCCAGATTTTTATAGACAAAAATTTGGACACACTCAAAACATTGTAAAGTAACAAAGTTAAAAAAAAACTTAGTTATCTCAACCACAGATGGTGCCGAAGAAGTATCACGCGAATGATGTTTTCAATTGAAGTTTAAATATAACTCCCCAATTTTGAGTAGAGAGATGCCAATCATAGATAAAATGGTAAATGTTACATGTCTAAAAAGTGATAATTTAAACTAGTTTATGGCCCTGTAAATTCCCTTACACCGACATTCTTCTTTATCTTTGTTTAGAAATCAAGAAATCACGATAAAATTATGGTTTATTTTTTTACAATTATGCAGGGTGGCGCAAAATCAATCATCCTATCGGAAGACTTTATATTTTTTGCAAATGGGGTTGTACGTCAATTGTATTTGATATTTGTGAACTAGACAGCCGCAGTATATAAACAAATTTAAGTTGGCGTAAAATTAATCATTCAACTTTGTTTTTGATTAACATTTTGACTTAATAATGGAAATATATTTTGAGTAATGGTAATCTTTATTAGGACCTTTTTTTGCTGTTGAGTGGAAAAGATGATATCCGTGAAAAATTCGTAACAATTCGTGTGAGTCGTAACAATCGGCGGGTATATATGAGGAGATGCATGAACGTGGAAGAGGCGAAGAATGTTTGCAAGGACAGAGTGGTGTGGCGCTCTATTCTCACTGCCTACCCCTGCGGAGAAGCGGCGTGATGGTTAGTTAGTTAGTTAGTTAGATGATATCCGTCTTGCATCTGTCACCAGTGATGTTATACGTTTGTGCCCGTTTTATTAATTTCTTTGTATACTGCAGCCGTTTAATTGACAAAAATCAAATATGATTGACATATGACGCCATTTGTAAAAATTATAACATCTTCTGATATGGTGATTAATTTTGCGCCACCCTGTATGTTATTAATTGAATATTATCCTGAGGCCCAGGATTAATCATCTTCCTTCCATGATAATAACGATCAAGATAACATTGCGTCGAAATGATGCAGTGCCCTTTGCACCATTTCGTACCCTATGATATAGATAATGGTAAGAAAGCAGAAGAAAACGATAAAATAACGACAATTTAAAGTAAAATGAAATTTCAACTCCATTGTTGATTAAAAGTAACCATTATCTTTGTTCTATAATAAATAATAAATTCCGACGAATTGTGAATCGTTTTCTTATTTCAATCTAAATTTGAATTCATAATTGGGTTTCTCGAATTAATATTTGAGTAGGTTTCATTTCAAATCTGGTATCATCACTACGTTAATTTTACTTGAAATTCAAACGAGAGATGCTGCCACAATAATTCACGTCAATTATCTCATTCGTCAAAAGTTCACCCATTATAATTAACACAGGCACTTAATGAAATAAGATTTTTTAAGTAAATATTATCTTTTTAACGTAAATTTTTGCTATTCAAATAATAAACCTTTATTTTTTATTATATTTTTTAACTGAATCGCCAATTGAATTTGTTTTTCTCGTATTTGATGGATTGTGGTTTCTTCGTAACAGTAAAATGAAAGGTTTATTCAAACAAAAAATACTTATTTTTTCTTATATTTTTTAAGCTAAATCGTCAGTTGAATTTGTTATACTCGTAAATATTTAGGTTGGGTTGAAATTCTACGGTAACAGTAAAATTAAAGGTTTATTCAAACAAAAAACATTTTTAACTTACTTTTCTTGACCAAATCAAGTTTTTTAGTCAATTAGATTTCTTATACTCGTGAATTGTAGTTTAGGGGTAATAGTAAAATTTTAGGTCTATTCAAACAAACAAAAAACATTAATTTTTGTTATATATTTCGCTAAATTGTCAATTGCATTTGTTATACTTGTAAGTATTTAGGTTGGGTTGAAATTCTTCGGTAACAGTTAAATTTAAGGTTTTTAAAAAAAATGTTTTTTTAGCTAAATCAAGTTTTTTAGTCAATAAGTTTTCTTATACTCGTAAATATTTGGTCCGGGTTGTAGTTTGGGGGTAATAGTAAAATTTTAGGTTTATTCAAACAAACAAAAAATATTAAATTTTGTTTTATATTATATTTAGCTAAATTGTCAATTAAATTTGTTATACTCATTAATATTTGCGTTGGGTTGTAGTTCACGGTAGCAGTAAAATTAAAACTCTACACAAATTCTTTTTTTTGTTATATTAAATATTTTTTCAAGGAATACTCCTTTCATATTAGTTTTCGACAGCTCATCAAAAAAGAAGAAGAATATGGAAGTCTGGGCATTTACGGGGCTGACGACCGTCATAGGCTGGTTTAAGTGATAACATTACACACGTGTAACATTCAGGTCTAACATGTGAGGTCTGAATCCTGGATTGTAATCACATACATGAGAAACGCCTAAAATATCATTTTCGTTGTTATTATTTTAGCTTATAATTTGACCAGTTAATTTATTTACAACATTTTGAGTGTGTCCAAATACTTGTTCACAAATCTGAAAAATAACTCATTTAATTGGAGATAATCCAGATTTGTGGACAAGTATTTAGCCACACTGAAAATGTTGTAAATACTCCTTTATCAATTTTTATATACTTTCACTGAATCGTCACATAAATTAGTGACTTTGAAAAAAAAATGTTTCTTTGAACCCCTGTTTTTCCTTTAATATCATAAATCTTGTACATAGTACTTAATATCTATAAAGGAAAAGACTTCAAAATAAATATGTCAGAGTTTGCTTTATTTTGTCAGTAAAATCTATCAGCCCTTAAATGATTCCAGTACTAACACATTTATCACTTACAGCCTACGGGTGACCTTTTCACTCCGCACTAACTATCCTTTTTAAGGCTTACTTTAAAAGGAAAGTAAACAACTCGGAAAAAGTACGAAACAATATTTTCTTGAAGTTCGCTGATGGTAAACAGTTTTCTTCTAAGATAAATATTGATCCCTTGCTGTTCAAAAAAAGTTTGTAGAAAGATATTGTTTTTTATAAAAAGAAACCCACGACTTCATTAATTTTAAAATATTTTATTTAAAAGAAATATTAGTTTATAATTTAAAGCAGTCATATTAAATCTAATTCAATCAACCCATCAGGCTTTGCTTTCTATAAGATATTACAAATGAAGCATGAACATTACCCCCAAAAATGTTTTTGATATCCGTTAAAGTGCACGATAACAGATAATAAGCTTATTTATTTTTTTACAAAATTTTTAGTAATATTAGTATATAACCACTCATAGAGATTTTTATCCCGGTTAAAATCTCGGTGAGTGATTATATACAAACATTAAAACATTAAAAAAAATAAGTAAAAATGACTTACCACAAAGTAAATGCTTTAAATATTAATAATATTTAGAATAAGATAATAAGCTCTTTAAATGCCCAGACAATAATATTGCTAAATTTTAGTATGGGATAAATACTGAAACATCTTTTAATTATAAACAACTTTGTAAGGTTTAAACTTTGATCAGTATTTATTTTTATTGATGGACATTTAATATAAGTAACCTTTATACTTCACAAAATTCTCAACCGAAAGCTCTACCGTCTGTCGAAATTCCAAATCTATAAAAAAAATATGTTGCATTTGAAAGGAATCAGATCAAATTTGAAAAAAATCACATAAGCCAGCCAGTTTGCAAGGCTAAAGATGTTAAGACTTTCATCTTCACTCGTCTAAAAACGATAGATGTTTCATCTTAAATTGATACACCTAGTGTTTTGACCAATATCACAAGTCTATGAAGTTAAAAAATAAAATTAATGATATTTTCTATGCTATTAAATATCAAGTTGACAATATTTACAATATTTCGAGTACCTTTACGTACTAGAAAAACAAGAAAAAAATATTGTGATATACAAATTAAATCTGAATTATTACATTATCTTAAAAAAGGCATTTTTTAAAAATCAGTTTAAAAAATCAGTAATTATATTTATACTTCAGTTGAACCACGTGCTGTTTATTCGGCACCATCTATTGTTAGCCTTAACAATGTTTGCTTTATATCTACATTTTGCCGTTGATGCAAGAGCCTTAAAGTAAATAAATACATTTTTAATTTAAGTTTTACTTATTATTTTTGACATCTCATCAAAGATGAAGAAGAATATGGAAGTCTGGGCATTTACGGGGCTGACGACCGTCATAGGCTTAGTAAAAAGCTTCTTTACATCTCACCAATAGATGTCTCTAGTGAAGTTCTAGTGATTCAAGAACAAGGTTTCTAAATTGGTTCATATACATATATATAGAACTTCCGAGAATTTGAGTGATGTGGTTGTCAATAATGGGTAGAATTGGTGAATGTTACACGTGTGTAAAGTGATCACTTAAACCAGCCTATGACGGTCGTCAGCCCCGTAAATGCCCAGACTTCCATATTCTTCTTCATCTTTGATGAGATGTCAAAAATAATATGAAAATAACTCCTGTAATTGGAGATAATCCAGATTTTGTGAACAAGTATTTGGACCCACTCAAAATGTTGTAAGTTTTACTTAGTAAATACCATTATTTGTTAAAATGTATTGTGTCACGTGTTTAGATTCAATCTGCAGCATTTTCAAACACAGTGCTTGAAAATAATGCGTAATGCATCGAAACACATTCTTCTGATTCTTACCAGAACCCAACGGCGCTTAGGGCACTGTATCGTATTGACGCAGTGTTATCTTGACAAGGTGATGTACCAAGTAAAACATAAATTAAAAATGGATAAATTTTACCACAAAGTAATTGCCGAATCAGTCAATGAAATTAAATAAATACCGTTTACCCATCCTTAGTATTTTTTCCGAACTAATATCGTGTTTTTTTTACCCTATCGGATTATTGTAACGAGATTGAAGGCTTCGTACGTAAGAAAAGAAGGGCGAGAAAAGGTTCGGTCGAGCTCGCGTCCCTTCGTGTGGTTCGATATTAGGGGTTACGTGGAATGGTTTGGGCCGCTCTGCTAAAAATAGAAGCCACCGGTGTTTAGTTTAGCCAAGCTAAACTCGCAACTGCTCAACAAGTGGAGAAACTCACCTGCCTACCAACTACTGCTACAGGGGTGGAACAAAGTTGCTTTTCGGAAAATATAAGAAATATAAATTTATATTTATATATTCATATATAAAAAACTTGGCACGACCAGGTATGCCAAATACTTGAAAGTGGTCAGGTTAGGAGTCGAAACAATCGGCGGGTATGTATGATGAGATGCATGAACGTGGAATGTATATATGTATAAACATATATATATATATATATATATATATATATATATATATATATATATATATATATATATATATATATATATATATATATATATATATAAAATACCTAAGAATATATTTAATGAAATTTTTTGCCGACCATCACAATTGTGACAGTCAGTAAGGCAGACCGCGCAAATCTACCACCAGACGGCGCATGCGTCGCACTGGGAAAAACAAGAGACGTCAGATGAAAAGAATGGTGTTTGGTGAAAGTGTCATATTATATGTGAATTATAAAAGGTTATTTTATAATAAACATTTGATGTCGTTTCTTTAATTACAAAGCAACACATTGTTTATTTTATTATTTCATACCTTTACGATTTTACGATTTTCAATACATTTTGCATCATTTTCAAATACGGAAATTCCACCTGGAAGACCTCAAGCGATGGCGTGTCTACTGATAGTCCACGTCACAAGAGACGGATAACGAAAAAGACAGGTCTGAGGACCTATAATAAGAAAGAAGAGAAAGAAGAGAAAGAAGTGGAAGAAGAAAAAGAAGAGGAAGAAGCCGAAGAAGATTTTTTTTTAATAATTTTCAAGAAGATAATATATTTTTTTCTGAAAAAAGATGACGATAATTCAGAATCATCGTGTAGCTGCCTTCATTAGTTGGGGTAGAAATACGTTTGAGCTGAAGCCTAAAGTGTCGCACTGGTTTATTTATTCAAACGTTTCCATGCATAGACCAATCAACTGGTATTTTAGGCAACATATCATGTTTACTTACAAGTATACATTACCAAACGTTTCAACCCCCTCATCGTTAAAACTCAAGCGGATATATTTTTTTTTCATCGTAACAATTTCTCTTCGTAAACTACATGTTTAGAAATTTTCTCATACAATTATATCGATGTTTAAATTTTTTCTCGGGTTCCATGTTACAGGTTAAAATTAATTTATTTAAAAAAATATATACAATATTTCTCTCCCGTAATATTTGGATTTATACTCGTATATATCCACCACCGTGGTTTGCGATGAAAATGATGAAACACATGAAATAATGTTTTATCTTTAAAAGTAGTATAAACCCTTTTTTTTAAGAGAAATATTTGTGTTTTTACTATTTCCACAAATATTATAATTACTTACTATTTTTGTGAGCCTAAACGGCTTCTTATTAGAAATAGGTATCAAATTGTTGTAAAATGGGTTCGAACCGAGAGAGAGAACAGCTAGACGCACCAACGAGTCCATTCGCCAGGAACGACGCTTAGATGGGTTGCATCTCGCCAATACACGACGGATTCTCTAGTTTTTTGGTCACGTTGTGCGTGTAATGAGGATAACCTGGAACGACCGATTGTGATCAGTAGCCTGGAGGAGAAGAGAGGGAGAGGAAGATCCCCACACGATGGACTCAAGTTAAGACATTAGCAGGCACCTCGGTGGGTGGAGCGCTACATGCAGCGCAGTCAAGGGGTAACTGGAGAAGAGTCATTGCTTCCACAAGGGTGACAACCCTAGTAGTAAGGACTAAGATGGAGAAGAAAAAGATTTTTTAAATTTATTTATAAACGTATACAACGTAAAATTCTCGGTTTCTGATTTTTTTGTAAATATTTTATTTCACCGTATGCAGCAGCAAAAAGACAGGTATTTTTTTCTTTTTCTTAAATGATTATTATAATGCAGAATGGAAAATGTTATCTCGTAATCGAAATAATAAAAAAACGGTTTTAGAATTTGACAATAAATAGCGGCATGAGCAAGCACATTGACGTATGTACGACGGGGAACTTAGAATGAAAAAAAAAACTGGAATTAGAACTTTCAAACTTTATTATACTGATTACCAGGGCTTTTTTTAAGTTTTTTTACTAAAGAAAAATATATTCAAATATTGTTTAAATATTCACTACAATACCATATTTCATCATTTTGACGAATTATATAAATATTGGAATTACGTAAACGCAAACATTGTTTCGTCTAATTGATTTTGAAAATTAAAAAAAAAACTCATTTATCCGTGAAAAAGGTGAGAAAAAAAGCTTTGCTGATTATTATATCAATTTATTTTGTTCCAAATCAACTAAAAACTGTCAATTGAAATATCAGTTCCACAATGTAAAAGCTGCAAATATTGATTGCATAAATAATAAAGTGTTTGTAAATCGTGAATGATTAATTCACATTTCTGTGCCTTAATGAGGGGCGCACAAACGGGCTCGGAATATTGTCGTAAATTCACGGTTTTGGTCACAAAGCAATGCCTGCGTGAACAAAGCGAGTATTTAGACGTGTCTATAAATAGCCCGGCTTTTACCTTTTCTACCCCTTTCAACCTGTATACAGTGCCTACATGATGTTTGTAGGGATGAGGCTTTAGGGAGAGATTGTTCAACTTTGGGTCGCGATAATAACACGCTAAAAATTAAAATTAAACTGTTATTCTTTCGCGTGAAAAAAATAATGAGATTTCATGTAAAGTTAAAAAAAATTGATGGAAAAATAAAACCAAAATTGATAAAAATATGTCAATTTTTGCAGAGACCCCTCAACATACGATTTTTTAAAAATCTATTTTAACCTAATATACACACAAAAAAGAAATAAAAAAAAACTATTTTACAATTTTCATAGAATCGTTTACCAATTCCTATATTTTGCCTTTGTTCCATATTTTATTTTGACTTCTTACCTCCGTCGGCAACAAATTAAAAATGTTTGAAACGATAAACTATGTTGAAGTGTTCTACTCCCATATTTATTGTCAATTCTTGGGACTATCAAACCTTTGTTGTGGGTAAATCGTGTATCATGGTTGTGTACTAGGAGATTTTTATCTATGTAGTTTGTTGTTCAACGATGATACTCATCCACAAAATTTAACGTACCGGAAGGAACCTTATATGTTAATATATCAAATTTGTATCATCTCTTTCATTGTTAATGTGACTGGGTACATTTTTTGAATTTTGCAATATTAATTTTTCTTTTTCATTTTCAAGTTTATTTTATTGAGATTGTTAATAACACGAGGGCAAGGTGATCAGTCCTTCGCTTCAAATTCCAGTTTAAGGTGATATTAATTAAATATTAGAAAACAAGTTTCCATTTATTTTATCCTCCTTAGGAATCGAAGTAAGGACCCCTTGGTATGGTAGCTAAACATGTTAACTACCAAAGTATTAGGCGGATGAACTGTATTTTATATTTTATATAAACGATAAAATTACTTTACTATACAGAGATGGGTATGATAGAAAAGAATAAGGTTGTTTAGTAGTTCAACAAAATCATTCAGAAACTTAAATACGCCTGTTTCAAAAGCCTAAGTGACAGGAGACCATAAGTGACTAGATGAGTTGAAGTTGAGAAACTTAGGAGTTGTATCAAGGAGATGCGTATTGAGAAATGGAAGGTAGCAGTAGTAGCATATTTTATGATTTCGATATTCCTTTATCAGTTCATAATTTTCAGTAAAACTACTTAATATTCTTAAAGACAGTAAAACTAAGATACTTATCAGCGCTGTGATATATTGATATTTGGCAACAAAGCATCTGTGCCAATTTATTTTTAAGTCGTGAACTTTTTTCTTTTTTTTTCAATTCATAAAATTCCAGGCTGTATTTTTAAAAATGTAAAACGACTTTCAGTAGACTGGGACGTCAAAAGTTTTTATTTATTTTATTTCTAACTTGCGAAAGAACAGAAGTAAAGCTCAAACAAAAAGAATAAAGTTTTAGTTTCCCTGAGCGTGTCTTAAGGCTGAACAGTGTTTGCAGGCCGGTCACGAAGTGGCGGTGTAAATATAATACAAAATGGCAAACTACGCATCACCCCCCTCCGATAGGGTGAACTTACTTTCATAAGATGTTTTCTCTTCGCAAGAAAGGATAATATAGTGTACGTGTAAATTCCTCCCTAAATAATTAAATTATAGTCCTCGTTTGCGTGTTTTCTGTTTGTTAGAACTACTTTTAACCTAAAAACTGTGGTAATAGTGAATTACATCGTATAATCTCGATAATCTATTGGTATCTTTATACATCAGCTATGTTTTAACCGTTTCTCCTCGTCCGAACTAATTTCCCTCGAGTAATAAAACAATTAGTGCTTGAAGTTACGTAATATACGTATAAACAAGTATTAAATTTATTTCTTCAATTTTCACAACCTTTAAGGATTTGATAGCATTTCTCTAAATAAGTACAACAACTCAATATGATTTGAAACTTTTTCTTAATTTAAAAAGCGTCATTTTAAAATGACATAGGGCCAGAAAAGGTAGCTACGTAGTTAGGGAAGTGTGGTTGCCACTCATAGGTAGAATGGTGAAATAGTATTCCAAATATTACGCCCTGTAAATACTTAGACTCCCATTTTCTTCTTCATCTATATTGATATGATATTATTCATCTTTATTCAATACATTATTATTCATGTTTATTCTCAACCTTGAGGTAATATTTCCTCGAATGAATGATTGAATGAATGAACGCATGAATGATTATTCCATGGTCGGGTATAAATTATATTTTATATTTTACCGTTGTGTCTGTGGTGGTGGGTAATGGTAAGAACAGATGATTTCCGGTCTGGGTTGAATTGCTGCATCCAATATCCGGTCGGACAAAGGAAGTAGCGAGTAGGAAGGACTCTATCTCGACTTGTTGAGGTGTTGGCTTCTTGCCCAAACGCAGTTTTAACCTTCAGCGTTAGTTGGTCCAGCGGTCACTTCGTCCCTGGAATGTACTGTTTCTTTTATTCCTTCGCCATTTAATTTCGCTTTGTTCGGTTTATTTTTCGCAACAATCCTTGTGTTGGTATTTATGTCGCTTTCACAATTAAACATCCACTCCCACGTATTTTATCGCCACAGAGAGGGAATTTCTTTCACTTTTCTGAAACATTTAGCTGAAATTCTCGAAACAAAGTAACGTAAAACGTGTACAATATTTCGTTTGTTATTCGGATATGTAATATTCTCATTAATATATATCAATGAAAAGATGTCATTAAATTTGATAAGTTTTCTACTACTACTACTACTACTACTACCATCACGCCGTTTCCCCGCAGGGGTAGGCAGAGAGGATGGAACGCCACACTCTTCTGTCCTGACATACACTCCTAGCCTCCTTCACATCCATACATCTAGTCATACATGCCCTCCGATTACGCAGACTTTTGACACCGCCAGATTTTAGGATCTGATTGATCTGATCGTGCCAAGTCTTTTTCGGTCGTCCACGTTCTGTTTTCCCTCTCACATTCGCCACATATATTTTCTTAGTCATTCTCTCGTTATCCATTCGCTCCACATGTCCATACCACCGCAAAGAGCTCATTCTAATCTTTTCAATTATTCCTCGTTCAGCCTTACATTCCTTTCTTATATCGTCATTTTTAATTCTGTCATACAATGATTTTCCACACATTCGTCTAAGGGAGCGCATTTCAACAGCATTCACTCTGCTTTCATCCTTCCTTTGCCAGTTCCATGTTTCGCTTCCATACATTAGTGTCGGTACTAGCACGCCGTTGTGAACCGCTAGCTTGGCTTCCATGGACATATTCTTATTCCCAATCACTCTGTTAAAAGCACCATTTATTCTATTCTTTATAAGTTTTCTTCAAAAATATTTAGAAGAACCAATGGAATAATTTTTCTATTTTATTTGAGTTTCACTTGGTAAATACCCTCTAAAATTTGTTGCTACACGTTTTTCGATGCATTCTAAGTACTTCATTTTAAAACATATACATATATTACGGTGTTTGAAAATAATGCGGAATGCCTTGAAACACGTTGGATTTTAAGAAAACTGGTATTTACCAAGTTATAATAGAATTGAAAATGGATTGTTAAGCAATCACTAGGCCCTCAGGGTTACATACCCAGGCTGTATCGTTGTAATATTATACTGAAAAAAATGTATTTTCTTTGATGTAAATTTTGTATTAAGTTATATTTAGTGTTATATTATAGATAATTTTAGTTGACAACTATTACACTTATTCCAATATTTTATTGTAATCTTACTATTTTATAACATTGTTATTCTTATTTTCAGGTCCCGTGTAATCGGATTCCTTCAAGAAAGAAATTATTTTCCCAAAACGAAGATTTTCCAATAAATTAAACATCTAAAAATATCAAAAGTTTAGCAATATAATCTCGTAAAAGATAATAAAACGATACTCCAGAATACAATAGTGACCGTAAAACGACACTAAAGCGTCTATAATAAGGTCCAGGTAATTAAAACTACCCCAGTGTTCGTATATCTTCCGAGGATATAAAATTTCGCGTTAAAACTTGACATAAAAATAAGTTCTTTACTCCGCGCGAAGTGACGTGTACGGTGTTCGGTTAAATACGTTCGCTATCTCGGAACATGGATTGTCGACGGGAGAAGGCTTAAGATCAGAGGTGTTTCGTAATTCCGAGGAGCTTTTATTCTTTCTCGTTCTTTCGGTAAACTTTCGTCAAAGTCCCTAAGAAGGGCAACATGATCGCTTTCAACGGCACTTAACGCGAGTCCTAAGATTAGGAGAAAGAATGTCGCTTCGTACGTGCGGAGTGCAATGAAAGCGCGTCGCCTGTAGTTCGAACAATAGAAGAAACCCCACCGCGTGTACTCGAACAAAGACTCGTAGTAAATATTGACATTGAACACGATGATGTGGAGTAGAATAGAGCTGAGGACGGCGGCCGTCGTGGGGCTCGTGCTGGCCATGGCCCGCGTGGCGTGCGGCGAGTCGGCGGGGCACCTTGTCCGGGACGCGCACCGACGCGCGCCGGCCGATCGCTGGCTGCTGTACGAGGGCTCGCACATGCTGGACCCCGTGCCCCCTCCGTCGCCCTTCTCGCACTTCCGCGACGACAAGTACGACCACTTCACCTTCCGCGTGGACGAGCTGCCCTCGCACGAGAACGGCTACGCGGCCGAGCGCCTGCAGGACATCGGGCTGCAGAGCCTCTTCGGCCCGCCCAACCCCGACGACGACATCTCCAAGCTAGACGAGATCACCACCAAGAAACGCTACACCAAAAAAAGCAACATAAAAAACGGAGACAAAATCAAAGCCAAGAGCGATAAACGTAACGACCCGACGACCAACAACGAGATACCTTGGAAGAAGAGCTTGGGAGAGTCTATCTCTCGAGATTACCCCTGGAACAGGAGCGGAGACTCGTGGGGAGGTAAGGGAGGAGGGATCACCAAGTTACGGAGGGCTGGTGCGATGGGCGCCGCGGGAGGAGGAGGCTGGAGCAAGAGGGGGGTGAACTCGCCGCCGCAGCTGCCCGCGGGCCTGGCCAGCCAGCTCATGCTGCGGAGCGTCAGAGGGAACAGGCAGTACGACGTGCCTCAGATCGGTAAGTCCTTTTTATGTCACTTTCTTCTCATCGTTATATTACCGATCGGCAAGTTCTTTTTCGTCACTTTCTTTTCATCGTTATATTACCGATCAGCAAGTTCTTTTTCGTCACTTTCTTTTCATCGTTATATTACCAATCGGTATGCTCTTTTTCATCACTTTCTTTTCATCGTTATATTACCAATCGGTAAGTTCTTTTACGCCACTTTCTTTTCATCATTTTATTACCAATCAAAAAACTATTTTTACTTCACGTTCTTTTCACCGTTCCATTACCGATCGGTAAGATCTTTTTACGTCGTTTTCTTTTCATCAGTACATTACCGATCGGTAAATTCTTTTCGCGTTATTTTCTTTTCATCGTTACAAAATCGATGGGTTATTTCTTTTAACATATATTTTTTCTTAAATGTTTTTCACAAATATTTTGTGTAACATTTTACAGACTTTAAAAAATTAAAATAAATTTACTTTTGTAAACTACTTTTTTATAAGTACATTTTTTCTCCAACCGGTATTAACAAAAACGTTGTCATGATCGTGATTGTCGAAACCGGTTGGAGAAAAAGTGTACCAATAAAAAAATGGTTAAAAACAAATTTATTTTATTGTATAAAATCTTTTGACATCACTTTCTTTTCATCGTTACATTAACAAAATCTAATTACTTTCATTAAATAATGATTAAAGCTTCTAAAAATAAACCCTTTTTGTATTTATTTGATCGCGACTAACTGTGGTCGAGTAAACCTGAAAGCACTACTCAAACATTTTCATAATACCTCTCTGAAAGGGATCTTTAAACTCCAAGTCTATTACTACAGGTTCCTAGTTCATTATAATTTATTTGAAATCCGATTTAAATTTACTTTTCCTTACATTTTTAACATAAATCTTAAGTGAGTATTTACCCCAAAAGGCGACCCATTATTTTTTTGCGTCGATAAATGTTTATTTCTCTTTAACATCAAACAACAGTTTTTAAGCCTAATTTCATTTATTCGTTTCGACGTCACGATTAAAAGTAATATTAATGATGATATTTTACATTAAAATAAATTATTTATTTTTGTTTTATATTATCCACTGACACTTCGTGATGGAATTGCATTTTTAATATATTATTAGATTAAAACCAATAGTTTTAGCTTTTCCACTTTTTTTATTTGACCAGCGACCGGGTTTCGTCGTTACCGACATCATCAGACTGGTCTGATCAGACCAGTCTGATGATGTCGGTAACGACGAAACCCGGTCGCTGGTCAAATAAAAAAAGTGGAAAAGCTAAAAATATTGGTTTTAATCTAATAATATATTTATTTATGTCATTAATAAATTGTTGATTCCAATACATGACATAAAACGCGTATTTGTTTTTATGGAAATTAAGAAAATGAACATGTTTTGAAGCACTATTAATAAAATAAGCACTAAAATTTTATTGAACATACATGAAAATAAAAATAATACTGTTAAGGTAGAATTTATTTTTTCGGTCTGGATATTTAGACAACATATTTTGTGGGACGCCGTATATTAACTAAATAAACAAGCCTTACTATATATTTACACAGAGAGAGAGAAAGAGAGAGAGAGAGAGAGAGAGAGAGTGAAAGAGAGAGATAGCAAACTTAACCATATATTTCATTACGTTTTAATAGACAACTGGGGAAAACATTGGTCCTATAATAAAGTTAAACTTTTTTCATTTATTTTATATTCTAATTCACAGACTTTTTTAACTATCTGTAAAATGTTATATAAACAATATAACATTCTGAAACATAAGAAATTCATAAAAATATGAATAATAATAATAATAAACCCATGGTTAAAAACATGATAATGACTAAAGCCTTCCCCCTATTGTCTATGTTCCCACTGATAAAAAAAATATACATGTCTAACCTTCTCTTCATCCATCAGCGTCCCAAGGACATAACTTAAAAAATAGACTTAGCTACACATACCGTGTTTGATAATGATGCGAAATGTATCGAAATACGTGTCACAATACATTTGGAGAATCGGTGGTTACCACCAAGTAAAATTCAAATGATAAAAATATATATTTCGACTTTTATTTCATGTTCTCACACAGCAAAGTTTTTATTTTATTTATTTGAAATTAATGAATAAATTTGTACGTGAGAACGTTGCCGTGCCTATAACTCATTATGTCCCATGTCGGATATAAATAAAATAAGTTTGATCTTATCTTATTCCTAACGATAAATGGAATATTATTATTTTATTAAACGCAGGTTGTATTTCGCGTCGAGGCGGTAAAAATAGACAAAACATTTAAAGTTTCACCCTCTGCTTGAATTTATGACGTTGTATTGAATTTCTATAAGCGATTAGTAAATAATAGAGCTTAAATACCATTTTGCCGTTTATCACGCAATCTATGACCCATTGTCATTTGGCCTACTTTCTAGATATTCTTTCACTAAGGTATTCTTTTTGCATTATTTTCCGATGCCCTTCAAATATTTTGTAAACACTATTTCATCAATTATTGAGAATGTATTTTTTAATTATTTTATTAAGATTCGATTAAAAATTTAATTTAGCACATAACGCTCACTCCTTTAAAGAACGTCTTAAATCAAAAATCATCAATTTTTAGTTGTGCATGTTTTCGGAATGCCCAGAAAATGTACTATATCCCAGCAAAAGAGGCATATTTTTAACTTAATATTTACCCGCTACAGGGCAGAAAGTTTTGTTTTTGCATTTTGAAGAAAAGGTATTGTTTAATTATTTTTTTGAATAAATTTAATATTTTTGATTGATAATTTAATTTAGCACATATCGCTCACTCCATTAAAGAACGTCGTAAATCAAAAATCATCAATTTTCAGTTGTGCATGTTTTTGGAATGCCCAGAAAATGTACTATATCCCAGCAAAAGAGGCATATTTTTAACTTAATATTTACCCGCTACAGGGCAGAAAGTGTTGTTTTTGCATTTTGAAGAAAAGGTATTGTTTAATTATTTTTTTGAATAAATTTAATATTTTTCAAACGGAGAAAAAAAATCAGGTTTTACCTAAAAAGATCTATCGCACAGTAAAAAGTTTAATAAGTTGATATATATTTATTTTTAATACATTGTATTATATTTTTAAACTTTAAAAACGTTCTCCTGAAAAATCAAGCTTTTTGATGATGACGTTCTTGAAAGGAGTGAGCGATATGAAAGTGTGTTAATATAAAAAAAAATATTAGTCTGAACTTTAACAGAACTAAGAACCTGTCATTGGCTGAATTGTAGATTAAATATCAATCAAATACATATGGCAAACACCTAAAAATTTTCAAAAAGTATTTGAGTAATCTCAAAATATTTTGAAAAAAGTTATTCACGCGTTTTAGAATAATTAAAGTAAAAATGATTTTTCAGGTACTTCCTAGTAATTAAACAACACGGAAAATAATCTCATTTATATTAATAAAGGTTTTTGCTTACTCACTTACATCAACCACAGATGTCACCTATTATATTTATACTAAAAAACAAAAAAAAAACAGTTAGTTGCTAGTTATGCAATGTGTGAAAAACATTGCATAACTAGCAACATATATCAAACTTTTCGAAAGTTAAGTGGTATAATTGTTAATCAAAGGTTAAGTGATCACTTAAACCAACCAATGACAAGTTGTAGGCCCTTTGCAACATTCAACATTTTACCTATGATTTATAACGACATAACTCTAATTTTTTTAGTTGTATTATACTTCAATTGAAAAGATCTACTGCATGTTACTTCGTCGGCGACATCTACGGTTGAAATTAGTAAGTTTTTCATTAGCAGAAACTATGAAACGTATGTTAGATTTTTTCCCGAATAATCATAACCTTTGACTTCCATATTCTTCTTCATCTTTGTTAAGATGTCAAAAATGTGAAATAACTCCTAAATGGAGAAACCCAGATTTATTAACAAGTATTTGGACACACTCAAAATGAAAGTAAAACCCCTTAGGTACTTTGGTGGAGGACTGTATTCAAAATTTAAATTTAAATATTTTGTACCTGACTAGTGTGGTCGGCGCACATCATACACTTGTCATTTTTATAAGAGATTTGTCATATTAAAAAAGTTGTGTGCTATGTACAATTCGTAATTCTTTCTAGTTTTGCGTTAAAAAGACATAAAATTAACGAACAGGCCCGGATATGAATCCGCATTTATTATTTCCATGTTCAAACTTTCACGGAAATATAAACCGTAAGTCCTTCATTCCTCGTAGGTAAATTGCATTTGATTTTTTTTCTTCGTAAGGTTGACATTCGAGTCAAGGCGCACGTGTCACGCACGCTATTCTCATATCTCAGCTCATTACTATGCATGGAAAATTAACGGGATTTAAAATTTTAATCGAACATAATAATTTATAACGTAAGTTGCGTTTATGCTATAAGAAAGAAATTTTAATTCCTACACAATCTGAAATGTACTTAAAATAAGAGTATGAATAGAAATACAGAAAAAAACATTTTAATCAATATTAGCATTTTATTGAACCTTAAAGTAAAATAACTACTCGCGGAAAGGTGAAATTTAAAATTCGCATACATAAAAACCAATGAATTTAAAAAATAAAAACAAATGAAATAACTTTGTTAATTAAATGAATTTATCCGTGGTATTTTTACGAATGAAACCAAAGACTTTTAGTCTATGACAACATTAAAATCAATAAAATTACGTTGGAAAAACAATTGTATGTTATTTTAATGAAATCATTTTAAATAACATGAGATTTTGACTGCATAGCAAACGTTAATAAACATTTAATCTGACTACGCAGTGTAGTGGTTGGCATGTTCCATTTTTTTACGTATATATATTTGATTATGAGGCGGAACACGATATTGAATGAAATTTTCTCATTTCAATCAGACGTAAAAGTCCAGTTACCGCACAAATCTATAGCCCTCTTTTAAATAAAACCGTATAGAACTTAGAACATAAAAATCTTTGATTTTTTTTGACGTATTGGTATTAGCAAATTTTTGTAGTTATCTAAACAGCCATGGCGTGGCGTTGATGAGTCAGTGCCTTCTAGACTAGATTAATTATTACCGTAGGTACCACATACAGTTATTATTGATCATGAAATATTTCGTGAACATGCTAACTGTATTATTACATATTTTCAACTAATCGTACCTGCACTTTTAGACTATGACGAGTCAAATAACAAAAAATTAAATTACAAAAAAATCTTTATAAAAATCACTGGGCTAGCTTTCCCTTTTTTTAAACAACGATCGCATTTAACGGCATTCAGTCTACTTTCATCCTTCTCTCGCTATCTCTATGATTCACTTCTATGAGGGTTGTTATTTTTTAGATAAGAGTTGCATTTATTTTTTACCTTGTTTGTTATGTATGTACAAGGTTTATAGATCATTAAGTAGATTGACAAACTTCCACATTCATACATATTCTCATACGTACACTACGATTATTCCAACTCTTTTACCCTTTTTCTAAGTTTTCACCTTCCTTTCTTGCTTCTTTTACCAAAAACATTAACCTTAATTTTCAAAAACTATCCTTTCTCCAATAAATTCACATGCCCAAACCATCTGAATACACCTTTCTTAATTTTTTCGATAATGCTTATCTCAGGCTTGAAATCTTTCCTTGCATCACCATTCAAACATCTATCATACAACGTTTTACCGCATATTCGTATGAGAGATCGCATTTTGACGGCGTTCAGTTTATTTTCAACCTTTTGCATCAGAAAATTAGGATAGGTTGGTCTTTAAGGACTCCATTGAGTACTGCCACTATTTTTCATTGTTAGGCTTTTATTCGTTATGACAAACTTATACTTATATGTACATTTCTGAAAAAAACGGCAACTGGACTTCATTTCGATTATTCGGATCGTTGTCACAGTGTAAACACGTCTCACTGCCAGAAATAGATCCCCGATCTAGTATCATATAAAACGAAGCGTCACAACTCGTGTGTTGCGGCCAGGGGTGGGGGCGGGGGAGGATTCACGGGGTTGGGCGGTACAGGGTGGAGACAAATCTCTCCCCTTCGTAAAAATACGGACGTAAGTCAAACCAAGGGCACGTTTTATTGTATTTTATGCAAAATAAAAAATTATAAATTCATCTGAGAAACGTATAAAAATACAAATACGTTTTAACACTAAGCTGGTTCCAGCTCTAATATATGGACGTGATGCGTGGAGTTGGCAAAAATATGATGAAAGTTAACTGAATGCAGTCAAAATGCGATCCCTCTGACAAATGTGTGGCAAAATTTTAGATATATTTTTTATTTTATTTATTATTATTTACAAAAATACTTCAATTTTATACTATACCTGTAAGCTTAAGCAGCTCATTATTAGAAAAAGGTATCAAATTGTGGTAGTGTGGGTTCGAACCGAAAAACTCTGACTAGAGAGTCCGTGACACTAACCACGGGACCACAACCCGACACAAATGTATCGTATGATGTATCGTAGATGTTGGAATGATGAAATGAGGAAAGAATGCAAGGCTGAGATAAAAATTATCGATACTATCAAGGATGGTGTGTTAAGATGGTTTGGACAAAAATAATAATGATTTCTTTTTCGCTTCTATTTCCAATCACATTTGCCACATAAGGATAAGTGTAGACTTAATGTAGTCGACATTCGATCTCTCAAATAAATGTGCGGCAAAACGATGTATGATGTTCAACTGTCCACTCTAGATAATGTTAGTTCACACAATGATGGAAAGGTTATTTCAAAACCGGTAATCAAAAAGAAGTATTTTAAAGTAGTATTACTTAAAGTGAACGATTAATAATAAGAAGAGAGTTATATTATCCTTCCACAATGTTAATGCTTTTAATATACAATTGTATAAATTAATATGATCTAAATTTTTTTCTTAATTTATATTACTCTCGTTGGAAATATTGATCTATAAAATTAATGTAATTATTTGATCGCATCGTTCTGCGTGTATTTTTGGCACACTTGAACGCGGCCTTCAATAAAGTCCGTTTTTCAAATTCAACTTGAGATTTTTCACCTCTCTCGCTTCTTATCAAGCTTGAGATTTCTCGAACACCCCTCCCACCCGGGTTCTTCATTCATCCCTTCCCCCCCCCTCACCCTGCTCGCCGAGCCGCAGACCAACCCCTCGGACAGCCCTCCCTTTCAATTCCCTCTTTCCGGATTAGTTTTCTCCCGATTGTCCCCAAAGCGAGGTAGCCGCTGATTTCCTGAGTTATAGTTTTGTTTTTCCAGCGCAACTTACGTGGCTATCGATGATTGCTCGATTTTAATTGCCAGCTGCCTGACGTTTTATTTATTTATTTATAATTCGCAAACAACGAAAAACACATAATATTAAATGAAATACAGTGCGATACAAATGTCGAGGCTTTCACCAAAAGGTTATCATTCCAATATTACACAAAAAATCCTTTAAATGCAAATCTGTTCCGTTTACTGTATTCTATTGAAATCTTAATTGAAGTTGCAACAAAACGTGACCAATCCTGTGTTCAATTTATTAATTAAAATATGAAATCATTTAATCGCACTAATACGTAACAATTTTACAAGCTAGAATTACAAGCTGATTGCTTAAAATCATTTATCGTTTGTATTTATATTTAAATCGTCATGTTATTCTACAACGTTAATGTCAAATCGATAAATAAGATAAAAGCTTAACGGGCAAGAGCGTAACATTCGATGGTTGGCCATTCGGATTCCCGGGCCACACATGAATCCCGAATGCGTTTATTTTTAGCGATCCCCCAAAAAAGGTATTATTACGTTTTCGTGTTTGGAACGACCAAGTTGATCACAATTTCATCTCATCACGTGATCATATAACCATCCGATGGCCGAGTCTATTCTAACATAGCAATTATTTATTTATCATTATAAAATTAATTTACTTTGTTTTCACCACTTTTTTTATTAAAACAATTCAACCTACCGGTTTCGACAATACTTTATCATCGTCAGGGTCTATTTTAAATAAAAAAAACATTAAAATACCCTCACCAAAAACTTCCACACAATCCATTAAAATCCTAAATAACATTTAGGATTTTTATGGAGTGTGCGGAAGTTTTTGGTGAGAGTATTTTAATGTTTTTAATGTTTTTGATTAAACATAAACCCCGATGGTGACAAAATATTGTCGAAACCGGTAGGTTGAATTGTATTAATAAAAAAGTGGTGAAAACAAAGTCAATTAATTTTATAAAGATATTATAAAATGTGCCACAATGTATCTGCGCAAAACATTCAAGAATTTTTTATTTTTTTATTGACGGCGGTACCCATTTTTTTAACTCTTATCCGCACCAAATGGTGCATGGGGCACTTCATCGTATTAAGGCTGTGTTATCTAGATCGTTACTCACATGCAGGCAAGGTGATCACTCTTGCGCTTCAGGATCTAGTCCAGGGTAATATTTTATAAATATTGCAATGTAAAATTACTAATATTAATTTTTAACCCCCCCCCCCTGGGAATCAAACCTGGGACCTCCAGCACGGTAGTTAAACACGCTAACCATTTCACTACGGAGGCGGACTTAAATAAAATAACATTGAATATAACATTACAATATATAATATAAATATAACATTACTATAATTTATATTCAGGTATTGAAATTTTTTGCGATTTTATAGGAAGCATATTAATTTAAATGGTCAAAAGATAACGAAAAATATTTCCGATTCATGCGTATTTTTCGTGTAATTAAATTCTATTTCATTTTCAAATTGCTTTTATCTATCGATGGCTTGCGTGCTATTTCTCATATTCTAATTTTGGATTGAATGCCTATTCTAGGAAATATCCATTCGGAAACATATCCTGGCATTCCAGATAAAATAATGGCTTTCAAACTCGTGAGATATAGGAGCAGAAAAAAAAATCATAATTCTTTTACAAGGCGAAAAGTGACGAAAAGTTTTTTTTTTATAATATTACTGGCCAACAATGAAGTGTAACTGAAATTTTGATGACTGATTTAGACTAAGTTAATCGTTTTTTTTCAATGTCTATGGTGAGTACCTTGTATCACATCAAGTTTTGATGTTACAGTCATATTATTGTTTGTTTGGATCCCATACGTTGAAACCGTAATAGTGGTTGGCATCTAGACATATTTTAGTCTAAGGTCTAAGGGATTAAAAAAAAGTATTGATAATTATGAAGTAACAGTAGAAATATATTAACTTATTAATATTTAATACGATAGCATTATATATTTATATATATTTGTACATAAATATTAAGATAAACTTGAGTCAATATCAGAATAAAAAATATCCATAACTAAAAAATCTGACGTGCTACATTTTTTTTGCTTTCGTTTTTCAATTCAGCTATGCAAAGGGCATAAAGATCAGGTATTTTCATGCCAGTTATAAAATATAAATTGTAAATTGCTAGCCAGTGTATTTATTACTTTCTTTGAAAATTCTCCATGCCTATTTTGTGCAAGGATTTATACCATGTTCAGTTTATATGTCTTATAAAATTATACTGAACAGGTGTAATAAAAATAAATTTATCAAGTTGATCCCTAAGAAGAAAACTTCTTTATTTTTATTTATTTAAGCCTCTTGTACAGAAAATAAATAAGTACATCGGCGGGCTTATAATTAAAAACCAATATCTTCCAACCAACCAAAAACAGACTAGTGATATTGATCAAAGCATTTGATACCATATATAGCTGTTTGCAATCAGAGGATAGATATTACTTGAACATTTAAAAGAACATAAATTACAAAAGATGAAAATAAGGAGGGCAAAGGAAAAAGGGAGTTTAGGGAAGGAGATAGAGGGAAAAAATAACGGCGGAGATTTGATGGGCAGTTCTAATGATAGATAGTTATGTCTCTACTTACACTATACAATAGATATAATGAATTCAAAATCTTATATATCAATGAGTATTTGTCACATAATTCATTTATGTGTTTTATTCTTCGTGTCATATTCTCTAAATGAGACACCACTAAACCTGATTTATTTTAAAACCTGATATGAAAGATTTATGCCATTATCGCCTCATAATTTTTTGTCAATTACATTTTTTTTGTACATTCCGTTTCCAGTTTAAATATTTATTCTTCAAAAATTTGACATATCCGTACTTACTGAAGAACATGATGAAAAGCGTGTGGTTATATAAATTACTCCTACGTGAAGACAAACCCATAATTTGGGGACAAATATTAGGATACTTAGAATGTAGCCTCCACTCCTCTGGAAATCGAACCCATGACCCCATCTCAATTGACAAACATAAAGGAACTTCAATAAAGCGGCATAAAACCAAATTAGTTGATACTAAGCAAAGAAAAGAAAATGATAATTTAACTTTCTTAGATACATACATATTTCTCGATAATTTAATCAATTTTAGTGGCCCGTTAGTTCTCTTGGCACGTACCCTTAACCTAAACGCCTGCGGAATATTAATATAAGCGAATCAGTAGTCCGACTTTCATTCATAAGCATAGCCTGATTTCTCGACGAATTTCTCCTACATCAATGTCTCTAATGACATTATTGGTAACTAATTAACTAAACTAACTAGCCCATTGTGCCGCTTCCCTGCAGGCGTAGGCAAAGAGAATAGAACGCCACACCAATCTATCTTTGCCAACAATATTTACCTCTTCCATATACATACATGCATATCCTCATACATAACCGTCAATTGTTCCAACACCTGGCCTGACTACTTTCAAGCATTTGAAATACTTGATCGTGCCCAATTTTCTTCGGTTCTTTCTATTTTTATTTTCAACAATCGATGAATTCATAAATTATTTTAGGATTTATTAAGTTGTTGGAATAAACTAATATTTGTATTTGTTACATTCTTAGAGTGTTCAAAGACTTTTCAAATCTGTTTTTTTTTTCACATCTTCGTCTTTAGCCGTCTCTGCACTGCTGGATGTAGGCCTCTTCTAATGATTTCAAAACTTAGGTTAGTTTGAGTTTTTTAGGCCCATTTATTACCCGCTTCTTAGTAATTATTTACTTTTTTTAGACAGAAGAGAAAGAATATAGAAGTGTGAATATTTATTAAGATTCTAAAATTGAGCAGTGTAGTTTTCAATCATGGGTAGAATTGTGAATGATACACGTGTGTAAAGTATTCAACTAACCAGCCTATGAAAGGTCATAAACCCTGTTTATATATATATATATATATATATGTATATACATATATATATATATATATATATATATATATATATATATATATATATATATATATATATATATATATATATATATATATATATATATATATATGTATATATGTACATATATGTTAGCAATTTATATTAGTATTTATGCATTTTTTTTGTTACGGAAAGCTTCGATACGATTCTCATTATATTTTTGATGTAATTTTGTTTTTAAAGCTTTATTCGGTTAACTCGTATGGTGAAATAAAATTGTTTGAGCAACCATAACCTTTTGAAAGCACAAAAATACGTTGCTTACGTCACAAGATAAACACTTACCTGCGGCTGTCACTTCGAGTGATGGATTAACTGGAATATTTTCTAGTGGTATAGCGATAGCATTCACGTTTATCATTTCCTTTTACCAATTATTATTTTCCAAATCTAATATTTATAACGACATGTAACATTAAAATTAAGTTAAAAATAGTTCTTTACTATCAGAAAATCTCGAAAATTATTTTACTTACATGTGTATATGTACATGTTGCTGAATGCTGAACGATGTATAACACCTAATTTAGGTAACTAGAAACAGCTGAAATGCGAATGAATCAGCTCAGCTGGAGTGTCCTTAGAGTCAAAAAATAAAGAGTTCACGCATTCGAGGAAGCTTAGATGTAACAAACATCAATTTAAGGAAGGGGAATAGCAATTGAGATGATATGGGTACATAAGACGCAGAGATCCTGATCATATTGTGAACCAGGCAATCGCCATGCACTTCTTTGAGAGACATTTAAAGGAAGGCCGAAGAATTCATGGATGCTACAGAAATATATATAACATGATTGAAAGGCATGGCCTAGATGACGTTGTCTATGACATATAGACCTGCAACCTGAAGACGAGGACAGCTGACTCCAACAGTCAACAAAGACGATTTTGTTGGGATGGAGCCAAAAAGATGACAATGTTTATTCGCTGATATTGACAACAGGCGAAATTCTAGTACATTTTAACATTATTTGATGAATACGAAACTTTGACTACAATTTTAATCGATGATTCTTTTCTTCAATAATAATTTCTAATTTTCTGAAATTAATGAAATACCAATATACTGAACGCAACGATATCTTGTTATAATAAAATAAAATTATTTGAAATGTCACATGAGGCAGAATGAACTATGTGTTGCTAGTCCCCATTATTGCCTTTAAAAAGTACTATTTTCAATCCTGTCCAAGAAGTCCAGGAAGATCATTTTGTTATTTCACAACATTTTTTTTATTTACTTTTTTATTTAAAAGAGAAATATTTGTGTTTTTATTATTTACACAAATATTTCAATTTCACACTGTTTCTGTGAGACTGAGCGGCTCATCATTAGAAATAGTTTTCCAACTGTGATAGAGTGGATTCGAACCGAGAAACTCTGATTAAGGAGTCCACGACACTAACAACGGGACTACAACCCGAACTCTATATTAAATATTATTTTTAAAAGGTACAATATATTTTTTAATGGATTCATAATTTTTTTGATTTAGTTCAAAGTTAAGATACCGAAAATGAAAATGAAAAAAAAAACGAATTGAGAAATTGTTAAAAAAGAAATCGTAATAATCAGGAGTCCTAATAATCGTCGGGTATGTATGAGGAGATGCATGAATGTAAAAGAGGCGAAGAATGTTTGCAAAGACAGAGTGGTGTGGCGTTCGATTCTCTTTGCCTAGCCCTTCGGGGAAGCGGCGTGATGGTTAGTTAGTTTTTTTTTAATATAATAAAAATAAAAAAACTAACTCACCATCACGCCGCTTCCCCGCAGGGGTAGGCAGAGAGAATAGAGTGCCACACCACTCTGTCCTTGCAAACATTCTTCGGCTCTTCCACGTTCATGCATCTCCTCATACATACCCGCCGATTGTTACGACTCCTAACCTGACCACTTTCACGTATTTGGCATACCTGATCGTGCCATGTTTTTCTCGGTCTTCCTCTGCTTCTTTTCCCACTAACATTTGCCTCATAAATTTGTTTTACCGTTCTTTCCTTACTCATTCGTTCTACATGTCCAAACCATCTCAACACACCTTTCTTAATTTTATCTATTTTATTTTATTTTATTTTATTTTTTTATTATTTTTTTTTTAATAGAAAAAGTTACCCCCATCGAATGTAAAAGGTTAATTAAAATTTTAATTTGTAATCATTAATCCCGCGATCTGCGCAAACTTTTTGAAACCATTACGATTCTTACCGAGACGCCATTTCAAATCTTGAATTTTATATCGGAGCAAATTATAAATAATAAATTGGCCCGCGATTTCATAATCTTGGGACCTCCCTTTATTCGCAACATTCAAAAAGTAATTTAAACTGTAACACGTCACCATCACCCGGGGGTTGAAAGGAAAATATTATATGAAATCACTCACTAACCCTTTCACGCTAAGATTTGTTTCATAAAGTAATCAAAAAATGAACGCCATTGTATCAAACACAGAAAATATAGGTTAATATGTAAAAATTAATAATTGATAGTGTTACATACCTTATATTTAAAAAGAGAGCGAAATTGTCAAAGAATAGGAATAAAGGTAATTTTACAACATTTTGAGTGTGTCCAAATACTTGTTCACAAATCTGGATTATCTCCAGTTATAGGAGTTTTTTCATAGTATTATTTTTTTTCTTTTTTTTTTATCTCACCAATAGATGTCTCTAATTACGTTCTAGTGATTCAAGAACAATATTTCAAAATTAGTTCATATATATAGAACTTCCAAGAATTTGAGTAGTGTGGTTGTCAATAATGGGTAGAATTGGTGAATGTTACACGTGTATACAGTGATCACTCAAACCAGCCTATGACGGTCGTCAGCCCCGTAAATGCCCAGACCTATATATCGTAGTATTAAAGGAGAAAGTGACCAAGTGCCTTGTTTTACAAAAACGTGATCATTGACTATTTGATATCTTACTAGCTTAATATTGCCCTGAAAAAATCCCAAAGGATTTAAAACTTGGAAGTATAATATATTGACTTGTTAAAAATGATTAACTGCATTGATGTTTATTTTCTTGCCAAGCAAAAGTGACTTAAATGGCTCTCCTGTAAATTTTACGTTTTGTTAGTTGGTCACTTTCTCCTGTACGACTACGAAATTCTTCTTCATCTTTGATGAGATGTCAAAAAATAATAAAGGTAATTTTCATTAAAAACTTCAGAATTTGTACTGTGTCGAGACAAATTCCTATGTCCAAATTATGTGTTATTCACCATGTATTAAAAAATGGACACAATAGTCACAAACAAGAGGAATGAAAAAGGAGTTATACTGTGTCAACTCAAAATTATTTATCCGAATTAAGTATCTTATTCACCATATTTCGAGTCTAAATAAGAGTTTGTCTACTTTGGAATTATTTATATTGAAATATCAACAAGGATGAATAAGAATATGCGTGTGTGAGTATAAACAGGGCTTACCACCTGTCATTGGCTAGTCTAAGTGATCACTTCATGCACGTGTAACATTCACCATTCTACCAATGAATAAATTGAAACGTTCATTGTCAATCAAAGGTAAAATGGTGAATGTTTCATGTAAATAAAGTGAGTTTTGTGTCCGCCTCCGTAGTGTAATGGTCAGCATGCTCGCCTACCGTTCTGGAGGTCCCGGGTTCGATTCCCAGGGGGGTTTAATAAATATAAGTGATATTTTCACTCTAATATTTATTCAATATTACACTGGACTGGTACCTGAAGTGGAGGGCTGATCACCTTTCCTTCATGTGTAATCGATCGAGATAACACTGCGTTCATATGAAGCAGTGCCCTATGCACCATTGGGGTGCGGTAAGGGATTTATTATTTATTATTAAATAAAGTGATCACATAAACCGGCCTATAACAGGTTGTAAGCCTTGTAAATGCTCAGACTACCACATGTTGAGACATCAACTAAACATCTTTTAGATCGATCAGGTGACCGCTGTACACGTATATCTGGAGAACGCTAGTTTATTTCATGAAGAAATATTAATAAATTCTAATTAAATAATATTTTATCTAAATTCCAGCTAACATAAACAGAGCTCAAGTTTAAAGTCAATAAAGGTACATTCGGTATGCGGGGGTGAAATTGGATATTTAATATTAAATTTACGGAAAACTTTTTAACCTTTCAACGTACATTAAATATTTTCATCATTCTTCATTCATACGCATTAAGCTAGCCCGTTAATTTCATTGTTACAGTGATGCCTCGCATAATGAATTTTCTAATCGTCCATTCGTGACTCACACAACGAACCTCGCTTCATACGACGGACTGTATCGTTTTTAACCTTTTTCTTCTGGTATTACAATAAAACGCGCGTTCCTGTGTTGGGTACTCACTACACAATAAAAAATTAGCGATTTTAAATGGGAAAAATACGGACATTCATAGCTTATCCCCTTTATAATTTATAAAATGAAGTCAAAAATTCTAATAATTTAGATTTATTTACTGAAAACATTTTAAAAAATCTGACAACTCTCACAAAATAAGCATAGGTCCGCTCTTGTCGGAAGCTCAAGAGCAACTGACTGCTAGCTAGAGAACATTGAGCTTTGAGCTTATCACGCTTACACAGTGCAAGAGTGAGATGCGAATAAAGTGTTTATATATAATGCTTCCGATGCACTCGATAAATTCTGATTATTATTAATATTATTTTTTAAATCAATGCGTAAATATATAATGGAGAAATACCTAAAATCTTAGCCTTGTATTTATTCAATTTATAGAGATGTTATGGTTAACAGAAGCAATGAGTAAAATGAGTACATTAAAATCTCTTATAGAATCTGCATATAGAATCAAGATAAATATTTTTGTATTTTTATAAGTTTACTCGAATCCGCGTTTGTCTATCGTGCGAAAGGGCTCAAGTTCCAATCTCAAAGAAATTATATTAAATATAAATGATTTTTAAATATTTTTTAAAAATTATTATCGTGGACCGGTATATAACGGACTAGGTTAATAATCTTTAACTTTTAAATTTTATCAAGATAACAATGCTTATATCCGATACAATGCTGAATACACTATTGAATGAGAATAAGGGTTAGAGAGAAAAAGAAACTCACGAAAAAATATAGAAAAAATCAACAAAATTAGCGTGAGTGTCTAATATTACAGTGCGATATTTTATATTTCAGAACGAATCAATTTGTTAACATGTATTTTTATAGGGAAACACGTTTCACATAACGATTTTTTTGCAAAAACGAACTTGCCAGGAACGAATTAAGTACGTTATGCGAGGGATTACTGTTATTACATTAAATTATAATATAACTGTCATGACACGAAAAAGTGTTGAGTGAAGATCTCTAAAGTAGTTGATTTTCTAAAAAGTCTGGCACTTTTGATATTACTTAATTTGTCTGGGATAAAACTGAAAAAATTTAGCATTCGTATTGGAATTTAACAATCCAGATCCGGATTAGGGAATGATATTAGGATATATATGTATATGTATATATATACATATATATATATATATATATATATATATATATATATATATATATATATATATATATATATATATATATATATATATATATATATATATATAAACTCGTCACTGTTCAAATAAAGTCAGAGTGGGAAAATGATGCATTGTTGTTTTATTATATTCAATGCAGTCCATCAACAAAGTTCAGTACAAAACAAAAATCTTATTAGGTGATTTAAAATTTTAAGCAGACGAACGCTTTCATTTTTATTTATACTTCTTCAAACCCTTATTAGCACCCGATGGTGCAAAGGGCACTGCATCATTTAAAGGTAGTGTTATCTTGATCGTGAACACATGAAAGGAAAGGTGATCAGCTTCAGGTACCAGTTGAATTAAAATTTGAATGAACAAAATCATTTATATTTTTTTGGCTCACTCCCCTGGCAATCAAGCCCGAGACCTCCAGAACGGTAGACGAGCGCGCTGACCATTACACTACAGCAACGGACACGTTTAACACTGATTATATTAAGAAATTTCACCTTTCTTTTATGGGTTAAAATGCCAGATAAATGAGAGACAAAAAATCACTCTCCTCTATTCAATAATTCTTTATAATTCAATTTGAGTGTATCCACAGCCATTTATTTGAATTTTTAATTGATCAATTAATACCCTTGTCACAATTAACCCAATATTTAGAAGCTCACAAAGTGAAAAAGGGTTTTTAACAATATGATGACCTTTTTAAAATTTAAATATTCCACTTTGACCTTATACATACATACTCGTGAGTTGATATCGCAACAATATTTCCTGAGTAATCAATATATTTATTGTTGTAATAACGGCACTTATTGGATACCTATACGTAATCAATATACAGGTTGATTAAAACAAGACTTTTCCATTAACAAATACAAAAAAATATTTACAAATGTAATGTTGTTCTTTAACTAATAGTACTGAAAAAATCACTGGATATTTGAAATTTCCTTTCAATATAAAAACAACGAATGTGAACGTTCGTTTCATCAAAGTCTTTGATTTTTTAAAAATATATTAGAGTTATTTTCACACTTATATTAGAGTGTTTTTAAGTATCTATATAAGTCAGAATGTAGTATTCGTTTATTCAAAATCTTAAATTTAAAACTCATTTACCGATAGTTTTGAAATTTTTGAACACAACGTTATATTTGAATACGCGTAAATATTTTTTTATGTATAAGTATTTTTACATATAGCAGGGAAAACATGCTTCTTTTTAAAGACTGCTTTTTCAATGGCAATGGCAGCACCATCTGTTTATCGCAACAGCAAAACCACGCAGTCCTCAACATTGCTAATTGTAGACGGTGTGGTTTTTGACAGCTTGTGTCAAATTTCGAAATGTTTTCGATTACATAATTTTTTCATGGATTTAAAGGAAACAATGAAAGTATATTCTTTCTTATCCGTTTAAGTAGACTGTGCCACAACAAACGTGTTGCAGTATATTGGTTGTCTGATTTAATTTTAGATGATTCGAGTTTCTTTATTTTTATTTTACAATAAATGCTTCAAAAGCAATTCATTGAACTCACAAATAGAAAATTTGAATAAAGAAAACTTTGTAATTTAGGGTGAAACGAAACGTGCTGTTTTTTTTATTATGAAAGAATCTTTTTTCATTATATTAAAATATAACTTTCATTTCATTTGTAGCAGTTTTCAGGTTTCTTATTCATACATTTCTTTCGAATGGTAATTAAAATTAGTTCCCTGAAATGAAATGAAGTTTAAAAGCGTTGTTACTATTTTTTTAATTTATTTATTGCACGTCTAAAAATTGTGACTCTAATAATAATGAAACATAAAAAAGAATATCGTCTAGAAATAAAATATTAATTACGTTTACTGTTTTCAATCTAGATTTTATAAATTTAGTTAGAAAAAAAAGATAAAAAATACTTGTAGTTTAATTAATGCATTCGGTAAAAACCAGCGGCATTGAAGTAATTAATTTAATATTTTATTATTATTTTATTATATCAGTCACTAGATTGTCATCCTTAGGATGACTTTTATAAGTAATGAATTTATATTATAGGTAACTCTACTCGAGGCATCTGTGTCTGATATATTAAATAATAATAAAAATTGTTTACAACATTTTGAGTGTGTCCAAATACTTGTTCACAAAATCTGGATTATCTCCAATTACAGAAGTTATTTTCATATTATTTTTTTACATCTCGTCAAAGATGATAAAGAATAAAGTCTGGGTACTTACGGGGCTAGCGACCGTCATAGACTGGTTTAAGTGATCACTTTACACATGTGTAAAATTCACCAATTCTGCCCATTATTTACAACAACACTATTCAAGTTCTATAAATACAATCTAAATTTTTAATTTATTATTAGATTAAAACCAATATTTTTAGCTTTTCCACTTTTTTATTTGACCAGCGACCGGGTTTCGTCGTTACCGACATCATCAGACTGGGTCTGGGTGACACCCAGTCTGATGATGTCGGTAACGACGAAACCCGGTCGCTGGTCAAATAAAAAAGTGGAAAAGCTAAAAATATTGGTTTTAATCTAATAATAAATTAAAAATGCAATTCTATCACGAAGTGTCAGTGGATAATATAAATCTATCAATCTAAATTTGAAATTTTGTACAAGAATTTCTAGAATTTTCACTAGTGACATATATTGGTGAGACGAAGAAGCTTTTTTTATTGAGCAGATACTCTTATATTTTTATGTGAGGTCCAAATCCTGAATTTTAATCACATACATGAGAAACGCTGGAAAAAATCCTTTTCATTTTATTATTTTAGCTTATAAATTGACCAGCTCATTATTTGGACACACTCAAAATGCTGTGTACTTAACATGTAACATTTTTTCTCTTTGAACGTTATTTAAATGCTTAGTAAATTTTAATTATTGTTTTTTTGTGATGTACTTAAAGGACAACTGATATTTTAATCAACCTGTAGATAGAAAACATCATTAAAGGAGATATTACTTTTTGCGGTACTCATATAATAGACCCTATTTCCTTGTTTTCGATATTTCCATGAACCACTAACTGTAATATCAATATAATAACAGTGATGTATTATAGGAGAAAACCGAATTTATATCTTTATTACCAACAGAGTAATTGGGATGAAAGAATCTTCGATCTGATCACATCCATTCATTTTATCGGTAATAAAAAATAATATGCATCTAACCCCATTTCTGTGCTATATAAAATACAGGAGAATCGATCTCTTCGTGTGAGAAAACAGTGTTACATTTTTTTGGTAATGTATTTAGCGATCAATAATAAAAGAAAATTAAATTGATATTTTCTGTATCGTCTCATAATATTCCTTTATAAACTTCATTGTTATTTTATTCTTTATAATATTCCTTTGTTAAAAAAATTACGTTTACCTACGTTAAAAAAAAAAAGAAGCTAGTCCCTCAAAATATAATTAAATATTTTTTTTCCTCAATTCCCATAAGTTCATACTCTAAGAAAGAAATTATGAGTTTATGACAGCTGAAGTGTGAAAAAATTAACAATGCATTTTTTTTTAAATAACGATAGAATACTGTATCAACTTTATCCTGATTTTTTACTTTGTACTTTGTCAGTTTTTACTTTAAACTTAAATTTTTTATCCAAAAATCTTATCAATGTTTTAGTTTTGTCTGAGTTTAAGTTGATGTTGAAATCTCCACTCATATTCATAGGTATTGTATCCAGTTTTTTTACAACAATGCTGTACCATTAAAAAGTGTGAATTGTTCACTTGTAATTATTAAAACGTGTTTATCTTAACTTTAGATTTGTACTGCGGTGCTATTGTAACGGTTTTATATTGTATTATCCTATACATACTTAAGGACAGTACAATATGCAACCGTTTACTGATAACCTATGCTTTGTATTAACACAGTACACGCATCGTATGTGCGATTGTCTATAAAACATTTGAACGTTTCAGTATTTCTAATAATCCTGGTTAATTCGCCCTACCATGCCAAAAAATGTTTGCCTTTAAAAATCACTCTAGAAAAACCGAAGATTTATTTATAAATCTGAGTACGGCTGTAATACTACAGCCCTACAGTATCTGCGCCTGAAATAGTACGACTAAATGTTAATGTTAATCAACGCGACCCCTAACGACGTTACCTTCACGCGGTGTTTCCCCAAAACTACTCCATAAAAGTAAATGATGCATCCACTCCGATACAAATTACCCTACTGACGCCTCACAAAACACAACCCACACATAACAAGTGACTGAATACATCGCATAGTTTCATGATATTTTGAGTGTCTCGAAATCTTTGTTCACAAATATGGGTTTGCCTATTTAGGAGTTATTTATACATATTGATAGGCGCCTTGGCGTACATAGTTTGGTAGACGCTCGACTGGGAAACTGGCGTCGCGGGTTCGATTTCCACCATGTGCAAAATAAATTCGTAAATTATTTATTTTCAATAAGTACGGGTGTTTGTGATGCTTTTTTTCACATTTACTTTCCCTATCCTTACCATCCCACCTACAGACAAACTTGTAAAAATTAAGGTTTTACGAGTTATTCCTTTTAATAATAAAAAATAGTAAAAAAAATAGCAATATGTCACCATAGACATAGAATATGGAAGAATGGGTATAAACAGGAGTTCGAACCTATTATAGGCTGGTTTTAACGGATCACTTTATACGCGTTACACTCATATACGCGGTATACCATTCTATTCCTGATTGAAAACCCCAATACTCAAATTTTGGAGGCTGTATTTATCCTTTGATTGAATCTTTCATCCGAGTTTTTGGCACCATCTATGGTTGAGTTGAGTAAGTTTTTTTTATTTAGCAGAGATTTTAATATAATGTACGCAAAATTCTTTTTCGAACTATTCTAAAACTCCTGAAAATATTTTTTAATGTATGAATTAATAAATAATAAATCTCTTTTGTGTAAAAAAATCGAGTTTTGAATCCCTAGTGAGTGTAGTGGGCTCTAAGCAAGAATTTCTTAAGTACTTTTAAATATTCGTTAGGTGAAATTGTTTTCACAAATAAACATAATTTATATACATAAATATACAAAAAAATTAAAAGTTCTGGTAAATGTACAATTTTTCATGTAAAAAGAGACAAACCACATAATATCTGTATAACAAAATGAAATATTTCTTTATCTTACTTTATCCCTAATTGTATTTATTATCCTTCGTGAAGCTTTTTTTCTTGTTGATATATTTCAATTATCCGTCTCAAAGTATAAACTCATTTATAAAATCTTCTTTTGTACGAGTAAAATGTAATATTTTATATTTATATGTAGGTACCTTATGTGTGTTTCTTATATGGGATATAAATAATTCGTTTTTTTTAAACCTTTCAGTGCTCATCACGCCAAATCCTATTTGAACATTTCCAATATTTTGCGAGTTGAATTTTGCTTTTTTGTAATTCTCAAGTGGATACCATTCTTGTTATTATTTTTTGTACGATTCTGTAGATTCAACCGTAACGGATAACGGAATTATGAGGGTTGAAGTGGAAACATTTTCAATCGTGGACGTTTTTGCTAAATCATTTACTACAATTCGTATTATTGGGAGACGTTCTACGTTTTATTTCGGATTTATTTTTATCGGTATCTAATCACACCTTTTATCGACAGTTATAAAAAAAAAACATTTTTGATATAAATCAAAATAAGATTTATGACTATGATTTGTATGATGGTTGTTGCCTTATGATAATATCTAATTTAGTCTAATATAATTACGTAACGCGAATTGAAATAGCTCTTACAAAAAATTAATAGAATAATAAATTTTGTTGTGATTATAGCAGGTACTAACGTCACATTTCATGACATCACGTACTGTTCGATAAAATAAAAATTATATAAATCTCCTTATTTTTTACGGATTTCAGCAGAAAAAAAAACCGATCGCCTAATTAACGCATTTACTTACTATCGCGTGCCTTTTCCGGAGTAATAGACAAATAAAATAGAACGCCACACAAATCTTTCCTTGCAAACTAATCTTCGCCTCTTTTATATTCACGCATTTCCTCATACATATCCTTCGATTTTTCGATTTCTGACCTGACCACTTTCGTTTAAAATACTTGAAAGTGAATGCTTTCTAATCGTCTTGTATTTTTAATACGAAATAATTGACTTAACAAAAAACCCTATTTTAGAGAAAATTTACAGTGTAAATTTAGCATTCTCAATGGGTTGGATTTGAATACCAAAAAAATTAGTATAAATATAGAAAAAAATATTTTAATGCATTTCCAAGTTAGCGAATAGAACGAATCTCATATACGTAAATTATTTTAATTTTTTTACCTTTAAAATATGCCGCTTCAAACTTGTATGTGGTTTGATCTTTGCCTCATGGAAAATAGTAACTAATTTTCAATTTTCTATCTTCTTTTTTTTTACCTTTATCCACCCCCAATAGTTTGTAGGGTACTTAAACGGATGGACGCAGTTTACCTAGTCATTAAAGAGACTGACAAACGGAATAGTTCAGTTTTGTGCAACGTTGCTCAAAATTTCCGTTTTCGATTTGATTTAAAAAATACCCAAGGTTCCTGAATCGATTTTACCCGTATTTAAATTTTCATTTCACGCGTTGGAAAAACATGGCAACACGAAACGAAGTATTTAGACATAAAGTTCGAATCGATGTAGAGTACATTTGCTATGACGTGTCGGCAAATTGAATGCCAGCTCCACTTTATAAACTGCAACCAATTTACATATTGATTTACAAAACGAATGGTTCTGACATTTTGATAATAGGAGTTGTTTTTCAATTAAATTTTGTAAACTGCATGTGACGGAATTGAAATTTTATCATAAATAAAAGCCATAATCCAATATTTTGATAGTTAACTTACATATACCTTTATACTGTAAATTGTTATTGTATCAATTGTGTGTAATGTATATAATCTAATAATAAAAAAAAAAAAACAAATAATACTTTATTAAAAAATGTGTTAACATGAAAGTATTTTGGCTCAACACAGGCCATGCCTAAAGAGCCGTAATTTATGTAGTAAAAAATGTATGTATCTTTGAATAAATAAATGAAATAAAAAATTGTTATATTATTTCGAGAAATAAAAATACTTTGTGCTCTGATCCACTCACATTTTTATTAACCAACTAGTTTCGGCAACAACCTGTTGCCCTCTTCAGGGTTACATTTATTACTTAATATTAGTTAATGCTTTCAATATTCAAAACATAAAAAAATACTCGTTTACCAAACATTGAAATGTGCTGGTTATATTTAAAAAAAACTTGGTGAATACCACTATTTCCTTCACAATCAATGAAATTATTGACAAAAGAAGGATTTAAGTAGAATAAATGCAGTCGAAGTGTGTTTACTCAGACGAATGTATGGCAATGATACATATATGATAGATGTTCGAATGGGAATATGAGGAGAGAATGCAAGGATGAGATAAGCATTATGTTTTGATTTTTTTATGGTTAGGGTAAGCGAATCGAATAAGTAAAGGAAGAATAGTCAAACAAATTTATGAGGTTGGTAATAGAAGCAGAAAAACGCTGAGAAAATTTCCTATGATATGGAACAAAGGAAAAACAAAGAAATGGGTAATTGATCGAGAGTTAATTCTATGAAAATTGTTAAATAGTTTTTTTTTCTCTCTTTTTTTGTGTGTATATTAAGTTAAAATGGATAAAAACAATAAAAATATATGTAAAAAGAACTCCACTGCCAAGACACATAAGGTGGTTTGGTGGGTCCCTGCAAAAAAATCAATATGTTTATCATTTTTCTTTGAATAAATGTATACAATTTAAGATTTTTTTTTAAATCAAGTTTTTAAAATACTTTAAAGTAGTCCACTCAACAATCGAAATATTCTTCGGGTGTGTGTGCAATCGAAATAAGCTCTAAAAACTCAAAATACGTATAATGAAATTTATGTATAAAGCCCTTAAGGCGATTTTTCATGAAAATCGCGGAACAAAATTGGCTATATTAATACACAAATGATTTTTAAAAATGTACCCTTATATTACAGATTTTTATTATTTTATTCTAACAAAGAAGATGTTGAAATTTCATCCAAAGTCGAATGGGTCATCAGTTATGAATGATACGAATTTATATTCCTGTGGCCTTTTAAGTCCTTCGGGACTCAGCAATCTTTCTAGATATGAAAATCTAAAATATTGTCTACCGTCTAAGGGTTGACCACTCAATTTGGTAGATAGTTTGAATTATTTATACTAAACTTATCAAAAACGTGATTTATTACATTTATTCATTATTTATAACAAAACATTTCATGATACATGTTTAAATATTGATAATAGGAAAAAACACAAGGCTCAGATAACCATTACCATTATCGAGAAAATTAAGAAAGGCGTGTTGAGAAAAAAATTAAGATGTGTTCACTTTCAATTGATTTATTTTCAATTAATATGTACATTACAAACTGAAAAATTTAAAGCGTATACATTAAAAGACATTAAAATCGAAAATATGCAAGAAATATTGCCGAAATTGTAGTAGAATCCGACTTCGGAAAACTCCTATTATGGACACATGGAACAGATCAATATCCAATGATATATTGCTCAACATAGCGGTGGCTCTTCCTACAGGCATAACCATCGGCAGGTTGGTCCTGTGTATAGGAATGTGAAACAATCTATGCCGACGCTGTCTTAGGTAACTATCGGGAACATACAGACCAATGCTCCCGATAATTTCAGGATTATCGATCATACCGCGCAACAATCGATAAAAATGCGTAATCAAATACACATTCCTTCTAGTCTCTAAACTATTGTAGCCAAGCATACCCTGGAGAAACTCGGAGAAAGATGTTGAGATGGTTTGGGCATGTGTATCGAATGAGTGGAGAACGTATAGTAAAACAAATTAGAAAGGCAAATGTAGTAAGTAATAGAAGCAGAGGAAGAACCTGACACGACCAAATATTTTAAGTACTTGAAAGTGGTCAAGTGAGGGTCAGGAATCGTTATAAAAGGCGGGTATGGATGAGGTGATGCATGAATGCGGAATTTTTTGCAAAGACAGATTGGTGTGGCGTTCTATTCTCTCTTCCTACCCCTGCGGGGAGCAGCGTGACCGTTTGTTGGTTAGTTAGTTAGCTGTTATTTATTATACTTCGTTTACATAATATATGTATGTATTAATCTGCAGACTTATTGCAAGGAAGCAATATCTTTCAACCATATATCCCTCGTCCATAATGTTTCATAGCTTTGCATTATTTCCTTATTTTACTATTCGGACATCTATCATACAACGTTTTTCCGCACATTCGTCAGAGGGATGGCATTTTGACTGCATTTTGTCTTATTTCATCCTTCTTTTACCAACTTCTTTTACCGTGCTACTCGACGAAATACTTCGTTTTCCATATATTCCGTTCGCGGTACCTTTATTTTGTTCATGATCTGTTATATTTTCCGTGTAAATTCCACAATGAATTATTTTTATACGACCCCAGGGGATACAATGTAATTTACTTTTTATTGTATTCTGGAATTCAATTTGATAATGCTCCTCAAAGATAAATTGTTCTATCAGTCCTTGCGAAAAGTCCTTTTTTTGCTGCCAAAATACAAAACAACTTTTTCCCTCAAGTTTTTATTCCATAGAGTTTATAAAATAACAAGAAAAGAATGATATACTCGTAATAGAATCATTGCTTGTCACTGAAATACAAAGAATTATAAATTGCTAATTAGGTATTCGAAGAGATAACAACCTACCAACCCCTCTTTTTTGTGAGGTCAAGAGATCTTGCATCCCTTATGTCACTGCGACTATATTAGGTCTATTGTGACCTCCCTCTGTATCACAGCCCACTCCCAAGACCTACGTGTGTCATGTAACTCACGACTTGTCTTGGTGGTAGGAGCTTCACCTTCTCGGAGTCCAGTAGAGGTCCTCCAATGATGTGATTTCGTTTACCAACCCCTCATACTCTATATGTTTAAATATTCCTAAGACGATCGTCAGCCCCGTAAATTTCCAGACTTCTATGTCTTTGTTAAGAAAAAAAATATAAATATTGAATTTTTGAAAAAAAAACTCATTTCATAACTGATTGAGATTGAGGCAATTAAAAAAGTAAAAAATAAAGTTGAAATATTAATAATAACCAAGCAAATTGAAGTTTTAGTCCTATGAGAAATATTTTCCATTTTCCTAGAAATAATAATGGTAAAAACTCCACGCCTCCAACCCTCTCGCTACAGACCTCACTTAATTTACCACTCCTTTATCCCGCCAACCCACCTTACTATGAGTATTTCTGTGTTATAAGTTTAGTTCGTATTCATTCCTGAAGAAAACAATATGCTTGTTAAAACCGGCTGGAATAATAGTCTCAAAAATATTAGTTGTTTATAATAAAGTTTGTGTTTTATTTATTTTACAAACATCTCATAGTTCAAAGTTCGTATTTTCAAAATAAAATAAAATTAGTCAAGAATCGATTATCAAATGAAATAAATAAACAAATATATAAAATCCTTCACTGATATTGTGTATTGTTTTAGTTTTCACTTTGTGTAAAGACATGATTTAATTATAAATAAAAACACTTGTTTTTTACGACTTATTAACATTAACATAAATTTTATACATTTATTTAAATCATAATTTTAAAAAAAAAATTTAAATGCAGAAACCCACCAAGCCTTGATCTTGTGTGTCTTGTCGGTAAAGTTCTTTTCAAATACACTTTTAATTATTTTTAACCATTTTAACCTTATATACACACAAAGAAAGAGAGAAAAAGTACGAGTATTACGGGAAAACTTGAGTATAACGTTGTTACGACTAGTATCGGAAACTTCAAATGCTTTCCATCAAAGCCTTTTTAATATATAATTATAACTTTTAAACTTACAAGGTTTATATTTGAATCCTTTTATGAAAGCATCTGTATTTTTCGAAACAATGTTTTAATCAAGTGGCAAAAAAACAAGTTTTATTCATGATATAATTTACTACGCTGATTTGAACTTTGTGCCATTTCTACATATTGTTTCATAAGTATTGCTCCTCCAAAAAGTTGAAGATGATGCGATCTTAAAACCTTAAAAGTTTATACTTATTTAAGCAGATTTCGGGGTAAAATGTTTAAAATAAAATATAATACAATTTTTTTTCTCTTTTTAAAATAAATTTGATGTATTTATTTTTCAGTTCAGTTTAAAAGGAATCGTTTCAGCATCTCGTATTTTTGTTGAGTAGGGTTAAAAGTATATCGGGTCGTTGAACAACCTTAAAACTCTTTAATTTCATTACATCGCCAAGACTCCTACGTCTGCAGAACTCAGGTTCTTCAGTTAATTGGAAACTCGATCCTGTAACTGGATCTATTAACTGCTCGCATAAGGGATCGCATGCTCTGTAGGGGTAGAAGCAAGTCGCCTAACAAGGTAAATAAGGGTGTAGATCTACGTCAGCCACGAGGAAAAGTTTCTGCGCACTATGAAAATAAACAATTTCCAACAACATATCATATTTTAACGTTTTATTAATATAAATATAAACGATATTTTGTACCTATAGATCTGAATATCGTATTTCGAAAATGGTCCCAAAATGCGAACAAACACCCCTACTAGTCCGCTTTGACTATGACGTTTTTGTTAGATAAACTCGGTAAGTACTGCAAAACCAGGGCGAGCGAAGATTTTTAAAAATATTTTCCTCATTTTTTGAGCCGATGCTGGCCGCATTAAAGATGAAAAATTGACCGCGGACTACACTTAACCATTTGCTCCGCATTCAGACCTAATTTTTTGCCTCCGATGGTACTGTCAATAGATGTATCTTCTTTTAAACGAAATGTAGATTCTAAAAATGGCCTTACTTTTGCAGAAAACTGCATGAGAAGCTGAGAAATTGCAATATTATTACGTTAATACAGATGTATACAAAAATACAAAAAAAACATATTTGAGTGGATTAAGATAAACAAAATCGTAATAAATGTCGTTCTATCTCGTTTTTTTACTTTGTTTTATCCATTTATTTCATTGACGGCGTCAATCAAATTAAAATATAATATTTTCATTTTGGGACACCATGTCATATATTAAAAAAAGTGTTGCCCACCCCTATAGGGTTTTTAGGGCGTAGGTATTATTTGTTGTTTTTTGTAGATTTTAGTTTGTACTGACATTTCTGAGTTTGTAATAAAATAACAACTTCATAGATTTCTAGTCTGATGATGTCGGTAATCACAAAACCAGGTACCTGTTAAAATAAAATATTAATTGAAAAAGCTATAAATATAGTTGTTTTGTTATATTTCTTGGTTTATTATTTGCTGTAATTATTATTTTTTTTTTTTTCAATTTCATATTAATGTTTGATTGTGATCAAAATATGCCAGACGTAGTATTGCACCTACTGCTATAAGTTAGAGTTAAACTTTAATTTTAATTTTTATTTTGAACAAACATTTCACAGGGCATATAAAATTTATTCTCCTAATTTGGCTGTTTTTACAGCATAAATAAATAAGTACGCATTACGCCGCTTCCCCTCAGGGGTAGACAGAGTCGATAGAACGCCATACCACATTGTCTTTTCAAATATTCCTCCTCTCTTCCACATTCATGCACTTTTTCATCCGTACGGATTCGTCCGACATCTGACCTGTCCAATTTTACTTACGAGATCATGCCAATTTTTCTCAGTCTTCTTCTGCCATTTTTCCAACTACATTCTCCGTTTTACCACTTTTTTTCCTTAACATGTACCACTTATTGAAACCATTTAAACTTTATTTTCTTATAGAGGTAGTATTTTAAGCAAGCGACGCTTCATAAATTTGTTTTTTTTTTATTTTCTTTTTATTTTAACCTGGTTTTTCGTATTTAATTATATACACATCTTTTGCACATCGCTTTGCCGCTCATTATCTTAGGGGTAGACTGTATTTTGTTATTTCTTTTTTGTATAAAATTACCTTCATAATAAAATAATTTCCAAAATTTTATTTTTTATCTTAAAACAACAACCAGTAAAGGGTATTTAATATAAAACCTAGGTTGTATTGACATAATATTTTATTTAATGTAGGGCTAAATAATATGGCGGGTAAATTCAATAAAGAGTAACGAGTATATACTGAAAATTATAATCATTTCGATCATAGATACGTACGGGTAAAAGCGATCATTGATAATTCAAGCAGTGGAAATTATTTGAGCAATAACGATTAAATTAATTTAATACATTTCTACACTAAAGACTCCATTATACTCTACCATAGATTCCGATCAACGATGAATATGAAAAATGTATTTGTATTCACAATATCAAGTTAATTTGATGTAATTGTCATAATATATTAATAATTTCCTTAAAGTAAAAAGCTTTGTATCTGAACATTTTTTTTTAAAGTTTAATATTTTGATCTTTTAGTTAATCCACTTTTTTTCTGCTTACACTAAATTTTTCCGAGTAAATGTCAATTTTTACATCCGAAATGAATCGCCATATTTTACTTTATCAAAGACTTCGTTACGAATGTTGCCTTAGATGTTTTAATGGGATTACTTTTGTATCCTCTCTGCCTTGAGAAAATCTGCAAATTTTCCACAAATAATGTTTATTTTTCGGGATAATTTATAAAATTTTCCAGGAAAAGGGGCTTTGAAACGTATTACGAAAATTCGCCGATTTCGGTTGTTCTTAGAATGGGCACTGAAGTCAGGTTAAGTTTATTACCTAGTTCTCGAGATTGTTTGAGCATCTTCCGGGCGATTTTGAGAAAAACTTAAGGGTTTTTCGATAAATTTTCCAGGGGGCGGGCACTATGTGAAAGGTAGGCAATTTCTCGACTGAAAAAATCATCCTTAATAGCCCGAGGAAAATCACCTATTCGGAACCTTTATTTCAGAATCCCAAAAAAGAATAAGCTTTGTGAATGTTAAAAGACTCAGTTCGGTCGCTACGGAAACCTTTTTTCGGACAAGCGAGCACAGATATTATTAGCCTCCAATCGTTCTCAAATCTTCGTGGAATATAAAATTAGAGAAAAAGGGAATTGTCTTCTGACAGTATTTTAATGACCAATCAAAAAATACATTATTTTTTAAAATAAAAACATAGTTGAAATGAACCAATTATTTTATTTTATTTGTATTTTATTAATTACAACCTTTACCCGGCCACTGTAGCTGGAACTGTTTCCGCAATCGTAGTGTAGTTGTGAACGTGTTAAGCTACTATGTCGGAGGTCTCAAGTTCGATTCCCAGGGGGGTGACAAAAAATATCAGTGATTTACACTCTAATATTTATTTGATAAAACCTTGGACTGGTTTCTGAAGCACAGGAGTGATCAAGTTACCTTCCCGTAGAAAAAAAGTATCGTCAAGATAACTATGCTATGCAGTGCCCTATACACCATTGGGTACGGATAATGGTTAAAAGAAGTACCCGGCCCCGAGTTACTTTGGCTCAGTTAAATAAAAAATAAAGAAAAAAGAAAACCAAATAACATATACCCATCACGCAAGGGTAGGCAGAGAGAATATAATGGTACACCAATCTTATACACTATAATTATATTATACTTTAAAAGTAAACCAATGTTTATGAAATTATAAATTAGCTTTTTTTTTCATTTCCTTTTAATTTTGTGCAGCTTGTACTAAATATAAATATGACTAAGTTTGTAAATAAACAGATAATTCAAAAAGTTCGGGGGTAAATTAAACAATTAATATTTTTACAATAATTATTTTAATAAATATATTGTAAGAAAGTGATGATTATAGGAAGTGATGCTTTATCATTAGTGTATTTTTAATTGTTATTGTAAATGTTCTTGTCAATATCGTTTAAGCCATTAGCCGTTAATAAAAAATAAAATAAAAATTACATGTGCCTTTTTTTTAAAAAGCGCCTAGCCAATGATTTTATACTTTTGCGAAGTTCTTTTTAACTTCAACAAAAAAATAATACTTTTTGTTTTTACATCATTTAATCAAATTGTACCATATTACCAATCCAGCCATACAATGTCTCGGAGGTTTGTCGCATACCCTTGAGGAAATTTTCATCCCTTCTATTCAGAAAATGTCAATCTCCTGCGAGGGAATGGAAGTTAAGTGTGTAAACCTATCAAGTAGTTACAGTGTTATGTCTATTGTGTTTCATTGTCAGCTAAAAAAGGAGCTTTCTTTGTTCGATAATATCGCTCCCCGCAGTAGGTAGGCCTTTCACCCCAGCGAGATACTTCGTTGTAATATTAATTGCTATCATTCATACGGTTCTACTCGAATGTGACCTTGCCTTATATAATATAGGGTGTTTAATTTTAAGGTTTGGTTATTTAACTGGCAACATTGTTTCTACAGACTGTCCATTTGACAGTTGACAGTTGATGTGTAGTCAGTACGTTTTGCTATTTTACCATTAATAGACCAAATGACCATTATGCGCGTCGTAGGTTTGGTAGGGTCGACTGCAATATTCAGCTTGATTCTCTTTTTTAACGCAAAATTTTGTTTACCGATGAGGCACATTTTTGGTTGACTCCAATATGTTTGGCTTTCGGATACTTATTTGAGTCAATATATTTGTTGGTTTTATGTGAATCCAAATAGTAAATAATCCAAAACATATTTTATTTATTGTTTCGGCATAAACTTTGTGGTAAGACATATTACAATGATAATAACTTCTGAAACATGTAATCTATAATAAAACTCAAGTGGTAAAAAACAAGTGTTTTCTTTAATCATTAATCCAAAACAATTTTGTTCCTTAAACGTCATGTGTTAACCTGTAAATGTATAACAGGATGAAGGGTTTTAATATTCTCTGTGTAGTACAATATTAATTTTGCTGTGCTATATACATAATATCACCATGCGATCATCTAGTACACGTCGTTTTATCACTCATCTGTCAAGAGATCGTATTTCGACTACATTCAGTCTATTTTTATTCTTCTTTTACTTACTTTTTGCTTCAATTCCTTACATTAAGTCATTTTTCAAAATGTGTACACCCTGAAGTTACAACATTGCCATTGAATATCTTGTGTATATATTTAGCAAAAGTCCAATATCTCCGATTGATTTATGGTAATATTTTTGATTATTCAGACTTCTTACATCCGCTCTAATATATTGTATGCTACTCTTAGTATTATCTATTGCCAAATGATGAATTATTCATTATCATTAGTCATCTCACTCGTATTTTCAACCCTCTTGTATAAAGTCAAATGTATTATGCATGCACCCTTACACTAAATTAAAGAGAAGATATCATCAAGTTTCTTGGGAAGAAAATCCGAAATATCTCAAAGCCATCGTTTTTTGTCTCACTTGAATTCAATATCTACTTTATCGAAAAATATCGATTTAAGAAAAACAAATACTTAAAAATACTTTTGATGTAATGAAATGAAATTTCTTAAGTTTGATTCAACTAATTTTAAACCTAAGATAAAAAAAATTATTTTTCGGGGGTAACTTAATATGGTTACAGTCCCCAAAATATAGATTTAGACAACCAATGACTCCATTACGATTACAAAATTAATTGAGATTTTTGATAGTTTAATATATAGTTACAGAAATAAGATGGCTTCCTTATTTTTCATTGAAATCATGTTAAAAAATTACTACTCTATTACATTTCAACCAGCTTTTATCAAATAAGAAAAATTAAAAATAAATATAAAATATTTCATTATTCTATTTGAAATATATTTTTTAAAAAAAGGGAGCACGTTGACAATAGCCATAAAAAAAAATGCCGGGCTCTTCTTCCTAGCTCTATCCAAACTTACTATCTTCGTAGACTTTTGAGGTCAGCTCTCCTCGTCCTCGTTCCTTCTATCATACACAACGTCACCTAGGTCATACCTTCAAATCTTGTTACCTTTCTGTAGCTTCCGTGAATTGTTCGGTCTTACTTAAGATACCTTATATTATCTTGTAATATCTATATATTATCATATCAAGACGTTCTAGGAATACCTATGTAATAAAAACTATTCGTATATACACCTATACCAGTTGATATTTAATGTTAAAACAAGCCGAAATATACTTAATATATCAGTATCTTTATGGACTATATATCTTTTACGTATTGAAATATAATATACATACTTGCTTACACAATTAATATTCACCATACGTATAAAAATTGTAAGTGATCGTAGATACGTCATTATTGGATCGGTTGCACATTTCGGTAAAAGTTGAACGCAATTTGCGGACTGAGTTCGTATGAATAAATTGTTGCAATCATTTCTTAGAAAATTAATATTCTCATGAAGGCTAGTCACAAAAGCTTGGTTTTGAGAACTATGCGCGATAATCCTCGTGAAATCAGATCAAGAATTTCCATGAGCAAGAAATCGGAAAAATTCCCAAGTAAAATCCCCATAACATGACGGAATGTCATGAAACGTGCACACTCCGCCGAAACAGAGCTTACTAACTAATAAATATGCAACTTTTTCCGAGAATTTCAAACACCAAGCGACTCACTTAGCGAGCTTTCAGAAATTTCATCGCGCGAAATGAAAATCTTTATGAAAAAATAATGTAATCATTACACAGAGTATTTTTCTTAAAAGCCTTTGACAATCTCACATTTAAATAATAAATTTACATATTATCTTAGCAAGAACTGTCTGTCTTGGGGAGTTTTTGCTCGTAATATCTTGTACATGAATCTAAAAATAACTCTTCATAGCAGAACTTTGTCATTTTACATTAATTGACTTTCAAATAAAACTTATTTATTTCGCGAACAAAGAGAAAGCGTAAAAAGCATATGAATTAATATTGCACGATGTATAATTGATGAAACTTTTTTAGTCCCTCAGGAAATTGATCAAGATCGTTATCAAAAGAAATCTACTCCAGTATTTCCTCTGTGGGAGTCTGTCTTGGAGCTTTAAGTATTATTTTTACTTATCATTTTTGAGCAACACCACTTTTTAATAATACATTACTCGTACCACCCCAACCAATAATCCCAAATCGTATAATAAACTGACACAAAGCGTAGTTAATTCTTACTATTTCTTAAGTATTTAGATATAATGTTTGATTTCAATGATGCACCTATGTTTGAAAAGCTTTTTTTTCAGGTAACTATTGCAGTTTTTTTAATTTTTAATTTTTAAATAATATTCAAAAAGAATTCTTTGCTGTCGATAAAAGTGAATTATCTTGCACACCCAATTTTCAAAACATAAGATACTACATAATATATGTATCCATGTTTGTAAGATCAGAGAATAGGTTTACGTTCTAATTCTAACACACGGCACAGAAAAATCGATAATTTTGTACCGACTACAAGTAGAATATTTTTTACGACATCACGTTAAATATTCAGTTTATTTCGAAATATTAAAGTACGTGAGTATAAATATAAATAAGTGCGCGACAATTTGTTAATTTTGCTTCATACTATTCTTTTAATATCGCTCGCTATAGGGTGCGTGTTGAATTGTGATATGCGAACAGTAGAGTGGATCGCCACAAAAAAAGAAAAATGCTTATTAAGAATTGGTGATTTTCGCAATGTAAAAAATGCATGTAGAATAAAGCGATTATCGTTTAGCAATAAAAAATGGTTGCGTTATCAAATATTTTGATATTTATTATTGAACTTCTAACATAAAATATAAGGAAATACTTTCTACTAACATAAAGTTAACCAATATGTAGGGTTTGAACCTTCATCTGTTTGGAATTTTTTGGCAGATATTGCTTGAATTAATTCATCATATTTATATTTATAAATTACAACTACTACTTTCAAATCCATATTCGCTCCCCGTGTGAAGCACATTTTTTTTGTTATTTATAATTTTAAATTATTTGGTAAACATTTCTTTTTGACTATCTTTAAATTATAAACGCACTTCTTTGTAAAAGAGAGACTGAGCTCTTCTGCTCGGAGAGGGAATTACACTTGGTAGTTATGTTTGTTGGTAATACATTTATTTTTATTGAAATTTTTTTTTTTGATTCTTTCATTCTTAGATTAACATGTAACAAATTATTAAATATATGTTTAAGCATTTTAAAGTCTTCAATTTTTATGTTTGTAGGAAGGTTGATAAATTACTAAGTTCTCAAATATTTAAAGTTCTGTTGGAATTGTTTGGTATTACATTTTAGTATTGTAAAGTCATATTTATATCTCAAAGATGAGTTTTTATTAAATTTATAAATAGCTCTTTTATATTAAGTTTCTATTTTTAATAACTTTATGGATAAAAAAGCAGGTTGTACAATTACATTCCATAATAATCGAAGATCTTGTGACCAAAAGAGTTATGTGAGTCCAAAATTTGTCTCCATGCTCTTTTATCGGCTGCCAGCTACCTTGCATCCTCTCAAGTCAGGTATGCGTTATTTCTAAGTCTGGAGAAAAATTAGGAAACTTTTTTTAGAGAATAGCTCCAGCCTAATCATTAAGCTGCTTGTGGAGCGCAGATGGTCGCAGGACGGGTGGTAGGAGCTCATTCTTGGAATTACGAGCAACTGTAAGCTTTCAGCTAAACAGATGTAAACCTGAGTGAGATTACTCCTTTATTGAGTATAGCATGTTCATGGAAGAAGGGATCGAGTAAACTCTTTAAAGACATTTTTCTTACTTTATTTTTAAACATCTCAACATGGATGAAGAAAAATATGGAAGTCAGGGCATTTACGGGCTTACGACCGTCATAGGCTGGTTAAAGTAATCATTTGACACGCGCGTTACATTCACCAATATAACCCATGATTGACAATCACACTACTCAAATTCTTGGAACTTTTAAATATATTGTTCAAATTCCAAACATTGTGTTTGAATTCGCTAGAATTTCACTAAAAACATTCATAGTGAGATGTAAGAAGTTTTTTTTGAGCAGAAACTCTTTCATTTGTATGTGAGGAAACAATACAGGTTAAATAAAAAATTAATACAATGCCAGAACAAGGCGAAAAAAATTGTCACAAATTTAGTTTTTATGTGTTTTTAATGATAAAATACAATGTAGTAGACTCTTAAGTCAGTGTTTGATTTTAACATTTAATATAAACTATAAATATAACCTCTGAATACTTGTTTTATTGAAATTTGTGCTATTTCATTTTTTTTTAAATATATCTGAAGAACGATCCTCTCTAATGTACAAACATATTATTATCTGCTATATGAAAGTAATACGTACAATACGCGTGTATAATAATCACTCACAGGACCGTATTATGACTTAATGTGAATGTTATTCTGTTGAAATTTATGTAATTACTTAACTTTTCTATGATGAAACGTCATAATATCTTTTTTTACAGCAAAAAATAATGTGCGAGAAAACGACATATTATTTTTAGATTTGTTATTTTTTGATATTCCATGGTAACCTGATTGATTTTGAACACTTCTCTTTTCCAAACCGACCTTAAAGACTAAAAAACAAATAAAAATTTAAATAAGAAGCAAAGAAAGACCGAGGAAAACTTGGCATGATCAAGTATTTCAAATGCTTGGAATTAGTCAGCAGTCAGAATAATGAGGAGATGCATGGATGAGAAAGAGGCGAACATTTTTCGAAAAGACAAAGTGGTGTGGCGTTTTATTCTCTCTGCCTACCCCTTAGGTGGAGCGGCGTGATAGTTGGTACTTTTATTAATTACCACTTTTCTTCCATCACTTCTTCTCTGTCTTAGTCTTCATTCTGAGGGTGACCCTTGTCGAAGCAATGACTCTTCTCCAGTTATCCCCTCACTGCGCTGCATGTAGCTCTCCAACCACCGAGGTGCCTGCTGCTGTCTTAACTTGATCGGTTCATCATGTGAGGATCTTCCTTTCTCTCTCTTCCTACCATCACAATTATCATCAAAAAAATTAAAACACAGGAAAAAACAAGCTGATAAAAGTACCCATGCATGTATATAATATATATACCGTAGTCGTACAGGAGAATGTGACCAACTACCAAAACGTAAAATGTTTAGGGGGGCCATTTAAGTCACCATTGCTTGGCAAGAAAATAAACATCAATGCAGTTAGTCATTTTTAACTATTCAATATATTATACTTCCAAGTTTAAAATCCTTTGGGATTTTTTCAGGGCACTATTAAGTATATCAAATAGTTAATGATCACGTTTTTGTAAAACAAGGCACTTGGTCACTTTCTTTTGTATGACTACGATATATATATTTTTTAAATACAAATATTTGTGTTTTTTTAATTTTCACAAATATTTCAATTTCATACTATTTTTGTGAGCCTAAGCGGTTCATTATTAGAAATAGGTATCAAATTGCGGTAGAGGGGCTCAAACCGAAAATCTCTGACTTAAGAGTCCGCGACACTAAGCACGGGACCACAACCCGGCATCAATGTTAATCATAACTCAATTAAATATCACTTTTTAACAAACGTTACGGATTCTTTCATTTTGCTAAGAACATTTAACCCCGATTCCTTAAAAAGCCAAAATTCCGATCGATATAAAAAACACAAAGATCAATCTCAACACTTCCCAATTATAACAAAAAAACTTTTTTTCAACTCAAGAACTTTTGATAATCTCTAGAGAGCGCTTATCCTCTGCAAAGAGATAAAAGTGCCTACATGTACACATTTGATTTCTCATGTCCATCCATCAACGTCATATAAAACAAGCAAATATTGAACGACTGTCAAATACTGATAAAAACGATTTGAATGTTAAATAATTCATCAAAATTTCTTTTGTAACATGTAACATTAAGCTGTATGTTTTCTTCCCTGGTTTTCACTTTATTCTAACACCTTTGTTTTTAAAAATGAAAATTTTTGCTCAAAATCTTTTATCTCCCAAACCTATTTACTGATTGATTTTAAATTCTAGCACAAAGTTGCAAACTCGCTTGTTTTTAGCTGTATGATATCTGTTTTTATTTTTAATTTTTAAAGTAACTTACCGATCGCTTTGTAATTTCGAATGCGTTTTTAACCGTATGACCGGTGTTTTTACCTGTAGCAAGTTAAAACAAGTTTAAAAAACAGATTTTCGACCGCAATGGTAGCCCCCCCATTTATTGAACTTTATAGCAATACACGCAATACTAAACATTGTTCGTGGAAAACAGCTGCTTCATGACAGCCACTGTCCTTTAGCATTTTGGATTGCATTATCGTTCTATAGCTTTTCAATATTTTGAATTAATACATTAGAAGTGTGTATAACCTTTATTTTATCTAACCAGTCTGAGTCATGGCAACATGTGGCTAGTTACAGCTTTTGAAGTTTATGATTAGGATAGGTAATATATATTTTCGCCTAAATAGTCTAAAAATGAACACCTTTTCCCTCATGAAATTTTCTCAGATCGATCAGAGGTAAATTTTTAGGGATGTGTTAATTTTACAGCATATTTTTTTTATATAACTTAATCACATTAAAACGATCTAGTTCCTTTCAAAGCTTGATTATATGGATTTTTTAATTGATACAATCACCACCGCGACTCTGTTATGTCAGTGACTTTGTTAATATAGCAGAATATCTATCTCTTACAATATGCATGCTTGTAGAATATTAAAACAATTAAATTTAAATCAATTTTAAACCCGCCTTCGAACATATGACAGCTAAAAAAAACAATTGTTTTGGCAGATAAAATAATCGATAAACGAAGAATTCACAGTAAAAGTATTTTTCGTTTATTTGTTTAACTCATATAATACTTTATCAGGCTGTGTAATGTTAAATATTTGTCAGTTTAAATGCATTGGTAGGTATGTATGTCCGAACATGTAATTATTTCGAATGACCAACAATTTGACTCATATTAATGTATCATGATTTCCAAAGTAGTTGGCTGGACTATGACAATTGAAATTCACGGAAGTCGTTGCTTTAAGCAATTACAGGGATCACAACAAAAACATTTATTAGTGGAAATTGTAAAAACATAACGTTCTTGGAAAATTATGACTTTGTATTTATGAAAGCGGTAGCAATACATTATTTATTGAATTGAATAATGGTAGGTACCTGTCATTTCTGTTAAAGCGTAAAAAATTGATATTTTACAACATTTTCTTAGAAATGATGCCGTAAAAAGACTTAACTAAACTAATCGTATTGGGAATCATTGTTTTTTTTTATTTTAGCATTGTGTTGTTAAATACATATGTTTTATTACATTTCGTTGTTCACAAATCTGGATTATCTCCAATTAGGAGTTATTTAATACTTTTTTTGACATTTCAACATAGATAAAGAAGAATATGTCTAAGCAAAAAAGTCTAGGCATTTACAGAGCTTACGACCGTCAAAGGCTGTAAAAAGCTTAGCTCATCTCACGACAGATGTCTCTCATGTAGTCTAGATTTTTCCAAGGAGATGCAAAGTCCTAGTTCATTTAAAATTATTGTTGCCTATGTTATAGTATTCGGTATTCTATTATAATGAGTTTTTTTTTACAATACGAGACATCTGTAGATGGTTTCTTGAATCATCGCGTTGGTGTTGCAAGGATAAAGATAAGTAGGTACCGAAGTAGATAATAATGACAGTTGGAAAAACATTGGAAAAAAATTGGAAAAACATCATTAAAAATTCGAATGCTATTGAACCCCTTATTTTAATGTTATTTTATATTAATTAAAAAAAAATTAAGTATCACTTGGGAAATACATATCATTATTTATTAAAATCTATTGTGACGCGTGTTTCGGTGCGTTTCAAATATGGTGTTTAAAAATGATGCGGAATGCATCGAAACACGTGTCACAATAGATTTTAAAACATATTGGTATTTAGCATGTAAAGTTAAATTAAAAACGAATAAGTAGATGTTACCATGAAATGACTGCCGAATCAATAAAAAATAGACTTTAAAAATATTTGTAACATATAAAGAGATTGTAGAGTTGTAGAAAAAGGTCTTGAGTATTTAGGTTACAGGTTAAAATTTTACGTAAATAATACATCAAATAAAACATTTTTACTTATTCTCAGTACATAAATATGTACCATAGTATATCTTGATTCTTGTAGATTTATTATACATTTATGGAGATCCTAGAACATACATATTATAGATGTCGCCTACTTTCAAAATCCGCCATATCCAATTTTAAAATATTTTAAAATATATACTCCATCGGAATACTTATTGTGGATTTTATTGTTAAGAATATTTAAATACTTGAAAACCCTGCTAATAATACATAAAAACAACGTTGTATTTAAAATTCGGCTGTATTCGTGGAACTTGCCTTCTGACCCATATCGGCCAATCAGAGAGCGGGGATAGGTAAAAAATTAAGATGACGTCATTATCGGTTTGTGTCTCGTGTTTTTTTTTATAGTGAATAATTTTCTAAAAAAATGGAAATATTCTCTATTTCACAACATTTTATCTAAAGATAGACAAATCTTTTAAATTACAATTTTTTTTACGAGGAGAATTTTGCATTTTTTGTAAAATCGACTTACATGGATCTGGCGGATTTTGAAAGTAGGCGACACATAGATCGTATAGCGTGATATTTTATCAGTCTCTCCTTTCAAGTTGTCTACATGGAATGAAGGTCATCTTTACTCTTATCATAAATCCGTATAATTGAATCTAACTTCGTATCTGCGGTGACGTCACTCGCGAAAATAAATAGTGAAAAGTTTTCGCCAAGTAGTCTCCGCCCGCCCACGTCCGCTACACAGAGAATATGAAAACTTAAAGAAAACATCAAAATAAATCTTTTAATTTTATTTCGTAAGTATTTACAACAGGATCCTGCCATCTTTTGATTAATTTATAACCTTCCAGCTTCTGTTCTCCTAGCTGTCCTGTAAAATGTATACATATTTGTTACATTAAATAATATCTTTCTGACAACATTATGAACTTGGTATATTTATTCACTATTACACAATTGATATCTTAACAAAGATGAAGAAGGATACGGAAGTCTGGGCATTTATAGGGCTTACCGTCATAGGCTTGGTCTAGTGATAACTTTACACACGTGTAACATTCACGAATTCTACCCATGATTGATAACCACACTACACAATTTTTGGAACTCCTAGATATATTGATCAAACTCGTGACACAGTACTTGTGAGTTCACATTAGCCATCTATTTTGGAATAGGGAAAGCTTGTACCAAAGACTCTTTCTATTTGTATAAAATTATTTATTTAAATTAATTTTAAGTATTAAATAAGGAAAAAAATAAATCCAGATTAAGCGCAGATAATCCAGATTTATAAATTTATCTCTTTTGTTAATTCTATTATGTTAACTTTTTTGTGTACGTCAAGTGCGAAAAAAAGTTAAAAAAAATAGAATTAACGATATTTCAAATAAAAAGTAAGGTAACAATTACGCAAGTTTCCCTCAGAGGCAGTCAAAGAGAAAAGAATACCAAACCAATCTGTCTTTGCAAACGATTCGCCTCTTACACAATCATGCAACCCCACATACGTAACCGCCAATTATTTCCACTCCAAACTGAAACATTTTCAATTATTTGAAAAACTTGATCGTGGCAAGGTATATTTGGTATTTTTCTGCTTCTATTTCCAACCACATCCGCCTCATAAATTTATTTACAAAATTATTTCAATATTATAAATTGTACTAATAGACATCTCCACTCAACACAGTCTATATTATGTTTATAAGTCCTAAATACCACATAAATGTTATATGTTTTTAATGAAAATATAAAAAAAAAACAAATAAATAAAGAAATTTATTGTTACAGAAAGATGGAAAAATTTATTAGAAATAAAATATTGTTTTCTTTTAATTTACGACCAAATATTATTTTCAGTAATGAAACAATAATAATAATACTTTCGAATTTATATGGCGCTGTTTTCGTAAAAAAATTACCTCAGGGGTCCTTTGGAATTTGCGTATTTTACATTTTTTTAAATTAAACATCAACATGTAGACAGCTACGCAGTGTAATCAATATCTTCGTGTATGAGTGAAAGTAAAAATTCAGATTTAATACGGATACTATGTATAAGAGATTCAGAAAGGTGAGTCTTGAATTTAAATCGAAATTCAACACAATTCTGGATAGAATTCTGGTTCGGGGTAAGTTGTTCCACGCCGTATGCCATGGAATAGTGATTATAATACATGTACAGATATTAATATTTTATAAATAATTTAATTGTTACGACTTTTTAATTAAAATAAGATTGCCTTTACCTTTTCTTAATAATAAATATAATTTCTAATAATAAATACAATAATTTCTTAATAATAAATGAAGTTAAAAAATAAACTTTTTCTTCTAATAATAAATTTTAAAAAAATTCTATTAAAATGCAAAATATGCGCTATTTTAAATGTAGACATAGAGAATGGAACGCCACACCAATCTGTCTTTGCAAACAATTTTCGCCTTTTCCACATTCATGCATCTCTTCATAAATATTCGCCAATTATTCCAACTCCTGACCTGATCACATTCAATTATTTGAAATACTTACCTTGGTTTTTTTCGATTAAAAATTTTGGAAATATTTATTGACAAAGCAGATTTAAATTCCATTTTCTTTTAAGACTTATCACTCATGTAGTACATGTTTTGCTAACTTTTTTTTTTCTTTTCATTTATTTTTTATTTTTTTATTTTTTGTTTTCTGTAAGTCAAGTATTTGTCATTTTAAATCAACACATTTATTCTAAATTTACCTCTTATAAAATATAATGTTTTCTTGGCAGTGCCCTTTACAATGACCTAAAATATATTGTATACCTACACACAGGCCATGCCTTTATGGGATCTTTTTTCGTATTTTTATATATTTTTGTGTATTTGTATTTATAAACTAAACTAACTAACCATCACGCCGCTTCTCCGCAGGGGTAGGCAGAGAGAAATAGAGCGCCACACCACTCTGTCTTTGCAAACATTCTTCGCCTCTTTCACGTTCATGCATCTCCTCATACATACCCGCCGATTGTTACGACTCCTAACCTGACCACTTTCAAGTATTTGGCATACCTGATCGTGCCATGTTTTTCTCGGTCTTCCTCTGCTTCTTTTCCCGCTAACATTCGCCTCATAAATTTGTTTTGCCGTTCTTTCCTCACTCATTCGTTCTACATGTCCAAACCATCTCAACACACCTTTCTTAATTTTATCGATAATGCTTATCTCAGCTTTGCATTCCTTCCTTATTTCACTATTCGTACATCTATCATACATCGTTTTGTCGCACATTCTTCTGAGAGATCGCATTTTGACTGCATTCAGTCTACTTTCATCCTTCTTTTGCCAACTCCAACATTATATAAACTTGTATTTATATAATATTGTAAAATGCAAAAGAAGAACAAGAATTAAAAAAAAAAACAAAAACAAAAAAAACAAGTCATACATATTTTCCTCAGACTTGTTCTGCTTCTATTTTCAACCACATTAGACTCATTAATTTGCTCCTATTATTCTTTTCATATATTCTTCTTCCATTTCGTTTCTGATATAGCCGTACTGTTCTTCATCCTGGGTTCCATCAATTAAGTTTATTTTATCTCATCAAATATGTATATTCCACTTCAGTATTGAAAAAAGGAACAGAGCAGGACTAATCGCTTAGTCATCATTTATTTAGAGATCAAGTTATACATCATTTTGGTTCATTGAAGGAATAAAAAGTGCGTTCCATGATATCCTGATTAAATTATGGAATGAGGTAAAAATATCAGCGAAAGCTAAACTGGCAATACACAACGGAGTCCTGGTTCAAACACTTATGTATGGAAGCGAAGCATGGAGTTGGCAAAAGAAGGATGAAAGCAGACTAAATGTAGTCGAAATGCGATCCCTCAGACGAATGTGTGGCAAAACGATGTTTGATAGATGTTCGAATGATGAAATAAGGAAAGAATGCAAGGCTGGGATAAGCATTATCGATAAAATTAAGAAAGGTGTGTTGAGATGGTTAGGACATGTGGAACGTATGAGTGAGGAAAGAATGGTTTAAAAAAACATGAGGCGAATGTAGTTGGAAAAAGAAGCAGAGGAAGACCGAGGAAAACTTGGCACTATCAGGTATGTCAAATACTTAAAAGCGACCGGGTCAGGAGTCGTTATAATCGTCGGGTATGTATGAGGAGATGCATGAATGTAAATAATGAAAGAGGCGAAGAATGTTTGCAAAGACAGAGTGGTGTGGCGTTCGACACTCTCTGCGTACCCCTGCGGGGAAGCGGCGTGATGGTTAGTTGAATATACTCAAAATATATTAAAATGGAGCGAGCTAAATAAATACTTCGCAAATTTATCAACTGGTGGCGCCACAAACAGTTATACTTCTAAATCTATCGAGTTGTACCAAGGTGTTAAAGTTAATCGAGAGCGTTGTATATATACAGGTTTCAAAAATTAATGCAATATGGATGTTCAATAATTGTCACAATGGTGAACGTTACACATTTGTATAACATGATCGTTCAAGCCAGCCAAATGCTAGATCATAAGCCCGAAGATGCTTAGACTTTATCTTCTTTCATATAAATTTTTTTTTAGAAATTTCATATCAAGTTGAGACACCTATAATAAAGAATTTAAGGAAAATAATTGAACGACGGAAACATCAATTAATATTTTCAATACGATGTATTACTATTAAATTTTTAAGAGGCTAATTTGTGTCCGCCTCCGTGGTGTAATGATAAGCGTGTTTAACTATCGTGCTGGAGATACCGGGTTCGATTCCTAGGGGAGCTAAAAGTAAAATAAGTGACTTTTTCACTCAAATATTTATTCAAACCCTGGACAGGTACCTGAAGCGGAGGGCTAATCACCTTTCTTTCGAGTGTTAACGATCAAGATAACAATTCGTTTGTATGATTCAGTGCCCTATGCATCATTGGGGTGCGGATAAGGGTTTGAAGAATGAAGAAGAATTTTAGTGCAGCTCAACAAAACTGTTTTGTATAACCTTCAAAAGGACGAAAGACGCCATTTGTGTAGTCAACTCCGTGCTGAAGAAAAAAAATGAAGAAAGAAGATAGTAAATATCATAATAAAGATTATCTTTATAACTCAAATAATTTACGATCCTGAATCCTTGCAATAAATAAGCAATATAAAAAGATTTCATTCTTTTCCTATGTTATCGGAACGGGTCATCTTTTCCATTAGACAGAACTTTCGTACATGCGGAATGAAAGAGTATCGGAGTTATCTTAAAATAGTTTGCACCGATAAATGGGTGAGTGTGTTATGCTATAGCGGCACCGCGATTCCCCGATGACGTCATGTCCTACCCACAAGTGGGAGGCTGTGGATGGCGCCAAACCGGCCAGACCAACTTCGACGCCTAGACATGCCGTCCTATCAACCCTTTGCCTTCTGATATCCGGATACTTAAATTTATTATAACATCAATATGCCTGAAATTTTCGCATGCAAACTTTCCTTTTGTGCAATTTATTATTTCTTTGATTTATTTTTTTGCTGCCGGAGCCAAATAATTTTTGTTAATTGTAACAATTTCAATATGTAACAAATGAAGTATATCAAACAAAACATTGAAGGCTAATCTGTACATACGAAAAAAGAATGAAAACAATCCACAGTAAATATTTCACAAATAAAATATTTGTAGAAATAAATATTTGTTTTCCTTTTTAACTAACGTGAATCAAATTCGGGTAAAAAATGAATATGAAAATGATATATAATATAATGATACTATACATGAAAGTCGGAGCTTACGACCGGGCTTTGGCTAGCTTAAGCGATCACTTTATACACTTGTGTAACATTCACCATTCTGTCTATTATTGAACATCTATGTATCCTTATTGAACATATATACGAGTATATGGAATGGTCTCGATTACCTTCCACATGTTGGTATAACTCAATAGATTTGAAAGTATGGCTAGTTGTGATGCCACCAACTGATAAATTTATGAAGTATTTATTTTGCTTGCGCCATTTGAACATATCGCTCACTCCTTTCAAGAACGTCATAAATCAAAATACTTGATTTTTCAGGAGAACGATTTTAAAGTTTAAAAATATAATACAATATATTAAAAATAAATATCAAGCCAATTATTGAACTTTTTACTTTGCAACACATCTTTTTAAGTAAAACCTGAAGGTTTTTTCTCCATTTGAAAAATATCAAGTATATTTTAAAAAATAATTAAACAATACCTTTCCTTCAAAATGCAAAAACAACACTTTCTGCCCTGTAGCGGTTAAATATTAAGTTAAAAATATGCCCCTTTTGCTGGGATATAGTAAATTTTCTGGGCATTCCGAGAACATGCACAACTGAAAATTGACGATTTTTGATTTATGACGTTCTTGAAAGGAGTGAGCGATATGTCTAATGATATTATATAATAAATAATAAATATTGATAATTTCATTCAATAAATGGACAGTTTCTTTGAAACTGTTCACTTTTACTGCCTTCGTGCCATGTCGACAACCTCTGTTAAGCTTGTAATATTTATGGTTAGAGAAATCTAATCATTGCCTTTTGCGCCTCGTAAATGCAATATCCTATCGGAGCAGCCCTGTTTATACCGTCGTTGCAATAAGATAAATGACGCAATTAAACAACGATTATATGACCACAGTAGAACCAACTTTAATGCTGCTAGAAGAGGAAGTATTGTAGTTAGACAGCACTGAGAACTAGTTATGGTGAAAGCGTAAATAATTCTTGATTCTTCAAATAATTGACTTTAAAATAATCATAATGGTTTGAGTAAGACGTGGGTGCAAAACTAAGAATATTTTTTTGATCTGTTAAACATACTATTATTTATACTATTTTTTTTTGACATCTCATCAATGATGAAGAAGAATATGGAAGTCTGGGCATTTACGGGGCTGATGACCGTCATAGCCTAGTTTAAGTGATCACTTTACACACGTGTAACATTTACCAATTCCACCCATTATTGAGAACCACACTACTCAAATTCTTGGAAGTTCTACGTATGAACCAATTTAGAAACCTTGTTCTTGAATCACTAGAACTTCATTAGAGACATATATTGGTGAGATCTAAAGAAGCTTTTTACTAAGCAGAAACTGTTATATTAGTATGTGAGGTTTGAAAAATAACTCCTATAAATTGGAGGTTATCCAGATTTGTGAACAAGTATTTGGACACACTCAAAATGTTGTACTATTATTTGTATATTTTTTTAAAAAATCGAAGTTTTGTTAATAACTTATGAGAATTCTGGAGAGCTGATGTGAGAAGATCGGATTTCTGGCAATCTAATGCTATTACATGTCTAGCCTCCATTTAAGCTTTCTTCTTCCCTGTCTTACTCCTCAATACTGAGGTTTGTGGCCCTTGTCGAAGCAATAACTCTCTCCATTTATCCCTTGACTACGCTGCACGAAGCACTTCAACCACTGTTGGTGCTTTCTGCTGTTTTAACTTGATCGGTCTATCGTGTGGGGATCTTCCTCTCCATCTTTTTGAGCATTACAAGTGAATTAATGATGAGGATGAAACTTTTCATTGGTCTTTCCCAAAAACCTGCCTCTCTAGCTTAATAAGTCTTATAATAGTCTTATGAGCCCATCCTAGTATAGTGTGCTGAAGCAAACTGCTTGCTCAACAGTGTCAGGATTAGGCCAGATTTACATTGAGTCAGTTACTAACATCAATACTGGTACAATAAAAAAGAAATATCAAACAGTTAAAAAAAGGTTAAAACGATTTTGTTTTAAACACCTAAATTCTTTAGATACTTAAACCATTGAGTTTTTTTATAGACCAGGATTTAAATACCATAATAAATCATAAATATGTGCCAAACATACGAGAATCATATAAACGTGTTAATTTTTTTACAAAAATGTTAATAATATTAGTAGATAACTACTCACCGAGATTTTTATGGCTACCGGTTTCGAGACGTACCCGTCTCTTCGTCAGGACAATCACTACTACAGCATGCAAACAATACCACTCTTCACTACCATAGCACCATTCACACACTTAAAACTACACAAAATATTTAACACATGCGATTTTTGGTCAACCCGAAGACTAACATGCACTAAAGTTTTCAACACAGACATGCGTTACGAGCCGAGGTTAAACATGCACAGTGCACGAGTAAAAATGACAAGCCACAAAGTAAATGCTTTAAATATTAATAATATTGAGAATAATATAAACGTGTGTTTCAATCAATAATATATACCCGATGTATTTTTTTTGAGCGGGTATTCTAATCATCAGTTCACGAAAGGTGGTGACCAATGGGTTAGAAAAAGGGTGAACCGCTGGGCTGAGAAAGGGGGATGTAAAAATTTTCTACCCACGTAATTCTTTCGATTTGTCATCCCTTAGTGAGCCATGTTTAGTGAAGCGAATAACTTGATTGTCAGGTTGATTAGGGGTTGCCTTGATTAATGTTTCAAAAAATACCTGCGGCTGTCAATCCGTTTTTTTGTCTCGAAAAAACGGCCAGTGGAAAAATTCGTTTAATACAGCCAACTAGTAACTTAATGAGTGTGATTTATGGGAACGAATGAAATCAAATATTACAGAAATGTAAAAATAGAATCGAGGCAGACCTTGTTTTTATTGTATTTTCAATAATTGATTCGGAAATCAGTTCATGGTTATAAATATATATATATTTTTTATTTTACTTGATAAAAACCACCTTTTAATAAGTTGAACTTGAAAATTTGTTATTTAACTTTATAAATACAACATTTTATTACCATGTAAAATAAAACAAACCATAATTAGCTTTCTCAGTATCTGAATATTAATGAATTAAATTACATTTTATTTTAAGTATTTCGAGATACCAAAATTCATTTGATTTGTACGTCTATGAAACAATTTTTTATTTGTTAAAAAATAATCGCTTCGTTTAGCATAATAATATTTAATAGAATTAGAAAAAAATCACTTTGGTTTTCATTTTAAAATGAATATCTATCAGCGATGAATTCGTAATGAAGTTTTGTGATAAAGTTTATTTCTTTATTATTTTTTGACATCTCATCAAAGATGAAGAAGAATATGGAAGTCTGGGCATTTACTGGTCTGACGACCGTCAGAGGCTGATTTAAGTAATCAATTTACACACGTGTAACATTCACCAATTCTACCCATTATTGACAACCACACTACTCAAATTCTTGGAAGTTCTATATACATGAACCAATTTTTGAAACATTATTCTTGAATCACTAGAAATTTACTAGAGACATTTATTGGTGAGATAAACAAGTATTTGGACACACTCAAAACGTTTATTTCCGTTAATGCTATGAAAATATTTACATATCGAATGACGATGTAGAAAAGAAAAAAATCACATTTCCAGAGAAGACAAGAATTTTTTATTTGTTTATTTGTGTGTTTATGAAACAATGTTATTTTCGGTGCGTTAACCAAGTTTAAAGGCCACTTTAACCGGAATAAACACCTCTTAGAGACTAAAAAGTGCTTTCACTGGATGTATCTCAACTTCCATCCTTTAGTGCCTTTACATTTATGTCCGTTCGGGGGATCCCTGGCGATACGGAATACTGGTGGGTGGATGTGCGAGCAACCAACCTAATGATGTCATTGAGGTGAAACTTTTAAGATTTAAGGTGAAAGAATGTGAGGAGAGAATGTGAATGTATGTTGGAAAGCGTGGGAAGGGATGCTGAAAAAGGAAATCGAATTACTCCCTTCATCCGGGAATAACAGGAATATAAATATTTGTTTGGGATTTACTTTCGCGTTTAATAAAAATGAATGCTTCACTGATATCGCGCGTCATACTCAAAACGTCATGAATATTTTATTTTCATACGATATTTTGCAATTTTCCGAAAACCAAATAACATTTATCGTTGTTTCCAAAATAAATTTATTTTATAATTAAAATGTAACTTTGTTTTAAAATTTCTATAAATTTATAGTGATTTTAAAACAAAGTGACATTTTAATTATAATATGGAAAATCACAAAGTTAGTGCTTCAAATATAAAATATATTTAAATTTATTTAATTTGATTTTTGTATCCCATAGTTTTGTATTCGGCATTATATTTTTCACCATTTTTTTTAAATGTAAGTACATCTTTTTTTGACTTACTGGTGTATTTTTAAAAATAACTAGCTGTACCCGGTCACGCGTTGTCATGGCTCAGTTTGGCAAAATGAAAAAGAAAGAAAATAGCGTGAATTGAAGTAAAGCGTTGTGTAAAAAAATCATACTAATCGGTTAATAACTTAAGAAGATTCAAGATTTAGAGCAAATATAAAAAAAATGTTTGTATTGTTTCTCTTAAAGAATTCAGGCTGAGCCTTTCTCTCTATGTAAGAAAATATTCATGAATAAAAATTTACTACTCTTCGATATTGTAGTCTAAAACACTTTTCATCTTTTACTATAAAACATAAATAAGAAAGAATAATAAAAATATTTATTTATTTTTTTAAATAAAAGTTTATATCAAATAAAAAATAAATAAATATTCCATTAACTATGAAAGCTTTGTGACTTTCTTTATTATTTTGTTATATAGCAGTCCTGTACCGGAAGAATAAAGCTCTTTTCCCGTGATGAGTGATTGAAAATCAATAACGTTATCATTTTCTTTATTTTTATAGCAATTCATTAATCAAGTATGAGAAAATATATTTTCAGTAGTTTGTTGTTTACGAGACGAGCTTTCTTTTGTCGTGTAAATTTTATTTGGAATTTCTTTTGAAAGCACTTACTATATTGTTTAATAACATTTTTAGTGTACGTTTTTTAACTTTTGCTTACTGCAACGGGGTACAAGTTGCTGTGGTTCAGTCTGGTTAAATGGAATAAAAAGTACATATTTATATATTATGCATAATTTCACAATGCTTGGAAGGCAACCAAAATATAAAAAATATATGACAACAATGCAATTACATTGAAAATGCTCAATGAAAATAGCTGTTAAGAAACTCACTATCCGCTCAGATTAATTTTTAATGACGCGTGTTTTTTTGTAACTCTCAACAGATGGCGCTGCAATAACTTTTAAAAAACTTATGAAAAATAAAATAAATCAAAATTACTTGTAATACGGGTAAAAATTCTAGTCACAGGTATTTGAATGGAATATTTTATCAAAATTTTAAAGCAATCCGTGAATAATTTAAGGAAATCTGAGACATTTAATAAACTTTTTTTCTTTAGTGTAGATTATAACATTTCAAATGTAAAAATATTTGTTTGTACGTTTGCTTTTAATTCTACTCTCGTGAATCTCAAGTTTTTGTGTTCTTCGAACGTACCCAAATATTTCAATTCAATACTTTTTTCAGGTATACCTAAATAAGTGGCTCATTGATGAGTACCGATTCTCAGCCTCGATTCAAATAATTAATATATACTCGATATATATTAATTATTATTATTAAACATTACCGTAATATAAAAAAGTTTTCTTGACATACAAGTAAGACGTTGTTGGATTGAGATTTTTTTAACAAAATCTCTTTTTATTAGATGTGACCAGCCTATGACAGGTCATAAGCCCTGTTAATTCTTAGACTATGTTCTTTGATATCTGTGTTGAGATATATTAAAATAATTCCAATACATATTGACATCTCTCTCGTATTGACATAATAAAAATACTGTAGAGAACAACTTAGAGAAGTTTGGAAGTCATTAGAAGAGACCTGCATCCAGCAGTGGAGAGACTGCTGATAAAGGAGAAGAAGAACTGGAGAAAACCCAGATTTGTGAACAAGTATTTGGACACACTCAGAATATTGTGACTATGTATAACTTTACGAAACTGCGTTGTGGTACAAGTTTAAACGTCTCCATCGGTACATTTCGTTTAAACAATATTATTTCCGCAAATCTTTTAGTCTCGGTCCAAAAGAGCGCTCAGATATCGGCAGATGAATCATTGGCTAAAAATATCCCTCGCTTGGCATTGTGTGGGGTATAAATAACAGTCGGGGTGTTTTGGGGGGTGTTTTCAGGCGGCGGGTGGGGTGATACTGAAACTTTGTAGAGATGTGGAGATCCATTCTAGAGGAACAACACTTCTATCGGTCCCCGATAGGAGAACGCTAAATTTAATTCTGTGTTTTACTGATCAAGCTAAGTGAACAGTGAACAGGATCTGAAAAGAGTGGAAATACAACCTTTTAATATACTGTGTTAATCATTCATTATTTTAATGAATGATTAACACTCGTATATTAATTATTTTAATCCTTTTTAAAACCATTTCTAAATAAATATTATCTAAGCAACCAAATGTATCTTTCATATCTTTTTATCGGTAAATTTTGATGAAGCACCATAAAAAAATTCCATCAAATGAACATCAAAATATAAGCAATATACCATATAAAAAAAATATATTTCAATAAAAGAGGTTTAATTTCAATTCTACAAAAATTGTAGAAATGAATCACTTTTTTATACCACTTGAGTTATATTTATTTAATTATAACGAAAAGATTCGAATGCTGTGCTTCCTTTCATATAAAGACCTGAAGATGGAAGCGTATTTTCCGAAACAAGTCGTTATAATTGAATAAAAACAACTCAAGTGGTAAAAAACAATTGTATTTCTTTTACAATTTCATCATGTCTTACCACTAAACGAATGCCGAGACAATAAATCAATTATAGAATATAATATTTTGTATTCTCATATATATATATATATATATATATATATATATATATATATATATATATATATATATATATATATATATATATATATATATATATATATATATATACTCATTTTATCATTAAATTTTTGTTAATTTAAAATGTATGTTTTTAATTGATCAAACGTTATATACAACTTTAAAAAATAAATATTTATCAAACACTTAAAAATAAAGAAGAATATAGAAGTCTGGGCATTTACGGGGCTGACGACCGTCATAGGCTGGTTTAAGTGATCACATTACACACATGTAACATTCACCAATTCTACCCATTATTGACAACCACACTACTCAAATTCTTGGATGTTCTATATATATGAACCAATTTAGAAACCTTGTTTTTGAATCACTAGAACTTCACTAGAGACATCTATTGGTGAGATGTAAAGAAGCTTTTTACTAATCACACACATGAGAAACGCCAGAAAACACCATTTTAATTTTTATTATTTGACCAGATAATTCATTTACAACATTTTGAGTGTGTCCAAATACTTGTTCAGAAAACCTGGATTATCTCCAATTCCTGTAAATGCCCAGAATTCCATATTCTTCTTCATCTTTGATGAGATGTTAACAAATAATATGAAAATAACTGCTGTAATTGGAGATAATCCAGGTTTTGTGAACTTAAAAGTAAATAACTTGACGATTTTTTTTTGTCTTCTTCATTTCTAGATGGAAGAAATTTATTTCATTGTATATGAAATATAAGAATAACATTTTCCATATACTTTTTATTATAAGTAATGTATAATTTAAGCTGTATTACAAATTAGGTATTACATACACTTGATGTCATTCTTAAACATCAAATATTGCTATCTGTTTATTCAGATATTTTGGTATATTTAATTTGGTATATTCATATATATTTGTCCTCTATTTATATTCCATAATATTTCTTCATTGCCGTAGTCATTAAATTATATTTCAGAATGTTGTTATTTTACTTTACTACAAAATGGTACCTTAACTGTTTATTTTTCTCGGTGTTTGAAGATGTGGATAATTCCGCATATATGTATAAGAATATTTCATTAGAATCTTAATAAAAACAATTTTTTAACGTCAGAATTATGAAATCACTACTCACATCTCTGTCGTCTAAATATAACTGAGATAAAACTCCAAGATAAGCGTTCATTTCCCCCGTCATAATACGCAAAATACCACCTTTTGGCAAGATTAGTTACTGAATATATTACGTCTCACAGACTTGTGTCAGTTAAAGGCTTTCGAAGGAGGTTGTTTTTGGTGGCTAAGGTCTAGCGAGCGAACTTCACGGGTTTCTCCCACCAAGTAAACGACTTTTAACTCGGATCAAATGATCTTTAACCCCGACTCGTTTATAACGGTGCAGAATAACTAAGTAGAAGTAAATCTTTATATGCTTCCAAATGCAACATAAAAAGTGGAAGGATAAAGGAGTTAATTTGAAATAAAGGAAAACATGGCTTTTGGATGGAGGCGAATGATAGAAAATATAGTATTTACACAGAGAAAACTAATAATATTTTGTGTGTTAAATTCATTTTAACTTTGTGGTATGGTAATATAACACTCCCTTTATCATTCAAAGTTCACTTGATGCAAATAAATGTTGACTTCAATTGACCCGGTGATGGAATGGTTATTCCAAAATCAGTAGTTAAAGAGTCGTGTTTTTAAGTGGTATTACACAAAATTAACGATGGATGATAAGAAAAGTGTTTTTTATATGTGTGTCCATTTATTTTCTTTTTGGCTTTAAATTAATCTTTTTATGCTTATTAACGTGTTACAACCGAATATGGGCATATTTGTAATACTTACTAGATCCTTATGTCCAAAATAAAATGAATAAATCATTCATATTCGATTTTCCCTCATAATTTTAAAATTGATTATTCCCTCCCAACTAAACATAGATTTTTCCTCCCAATTTTGCATCGATTTTCGTCTCCTTATTTTATATGAGTAGATTTTTTATAGTATATTTTTTTAATTGCTAGTCATTACTATTTCATCTCAAGAATTGATTTTGTTTATTTTTAGTTAAAGTTAAATTTTATTACCAATATATGCATTCTTCAAAATATCCATTACTTTTTGACTTTCGAAAGTAATGCTTTAACATACGACTGTGGAGTAAATATATAATTATATTTTTAAATTTTGTTTATAGAATCCATAAACATAAAACATCATCTCTAGTGTGGTAAAAACTTACAAACGTTCAAAATATTTAAAAAGTACTTACATACTTTACAATCCAATTTACAATCCACCAAAATTTTTTTTTTCAAAAACTTATCTATGTTTCGTATAATTTGCACAAAAAACCGTACTTTGCGTAGTGTTATCTTCCAGAAAAGAGAAAATATGTCAATATATTTTAGCCCGTACGTAAATCCAGCCCACAATATTCCCTTTAATATGGCAGTAAAATATTTAACGACTGAGTTATGTAAACACTGAGATCTTGGATTCATTTTATCGACTTACTTTTATTCGACGTTGAGTCAACACATTTTCCGCGATCTTTGAATTTTATTGTTATTGTCAAAAGTTATGCTTTTAAAAATACTCATGATTCAAAATACATAAGAAGTCTCAACAGCCATAAAGCATCTTTTCATGGTGGAAATATGACCGTTCATAGCGCTTTCGACCTGTCACCGGCTATCTTAAGTGACCACGTTGCAATTTTATAAAATATTCTTCACTGAGTAAAAAACAAAAATTTAATTTTTTGATTAATAAATCTCAGTTTGAGTGAAATGGAATTTGATGCACAACATTACAAAAATGTATGTCTGAATAATATAAAATTTATTTATTTAAGTGAAAAATCACTCATACTTATATTGATCCCCTGGCAATTAATGAACGGCAAATGTGTGTGTATATACATGTAGCGTGTTGCGCACTCGTGTTTAAACAACAGCTCTGTCACATCATTGCCATTAAGCTGAGGCACGAAGAAGTCAGTAATCATGGTTCTGTAGCGCTCTCCATTGACCGTAACATTCTGGCCGTCTTTAAAAAAATATGGGCCTATGATTCCACCTGGCCATAAAGTACACCAAACAGTGACTTTTTATGGATGTAAGAAGGTCTCGATAAAGGCATTTGGGTTTTCTCCACTCCTAATTCGGCAATTCTGCTTATTGACATTTAACCAAAAATATGCCTCAGCGGTGAACAAAATTTTGCGTTGAAAATATAATTCAATCAAGCTGAATTTTGTTTTCCGCCCATTCACCGAATTTCAATGCGCCTAATGGTCATTCAGTCTATTCACGGTAAAATGGAAAAACCTTCTGACTACAAATCGACTGTCAAGTGTCAAATTGAAACAATGTTTTCGGTTTAATATTATTTTTTGACATCTCATCAAAGATGAAGAAGTATATGGTATACGACCGCTAGTTCAGTCTCAGACTAGTTTGAGTGATACACATGTGTAACATTCAACAATTCTACCCATCATTGACAACCACACTACTCAAATTCTTGAAAGTTCTATACGTGTGAACCAATTTAGAAACCTTATTCTTGAATCACTAGAACTTCACTACAGACATCTATCTATCTAGTTACGGTCGTCAGCCCCGTAAATGCCCAGACATCCATATTCTTCTTCATCTTTGATGAGATGTCAAAAATAATATGAAAAATAACTTCTTTAATTGGAGATAATCCAGATTTGTGAACAAGTATTTGGGCACACTTAAAATGTAGTCAGTGTAATACCACACCTCTAAAAAAAACATTACAGTTCATATCACACCAAAAAGTTAACAAAATATTTTCAATGTACAAAAATTATCAAATAAAATTTTGAGAATCACTCGTGATTTCGAGTATTTTCAAAAAAATATACTCAAACTTAAAGCTAAATCAAGAAAATTAATGCGGGTAATTCTGTTGTTTTTACAACAATGAAAATAAATACTGAACCGAATAGTAACTATGGAAAATATACACATTTTATACCCAAATATCCCATAAAAATGTTCTTTCAAACCGGAAAAAATACGCAAATTTACATGGTAGTTAAAATTTTTGCGTGAATTTTATTGAAATCTAAAACATATTTATTACTTTGACTTACATATTTTACTATTTTTAACCCAGGAAAATATTCTCATTTACATATTTATATAAACCATAAATATACTAATAACGTAAACTCCAATAAAAATTATTGCTCTTTTTTAAGGAAAAAAAAACTTTCTTTGGGGCACAAAATGATGTAGATGATGAGCAAATAAAAATGCAGCAATATTATGAGAGTGAAATAAATAAACAAAAACATAGAATACACTCCTACTACTACTACCATCATGCCGTTTCCCCGCAGGGGTAGGCAGAGAGGATGGAACGCCACACTCTTCTGTCCTGACATACACTCCTCGCCTCCTTCACATCCATACATCTAGTCATACATGACCTCCGATTACGCAGACTTTTGACACCGCCAGATTTTAGGTTCTGATTGATCTGATCGTGCCAAGTCTTTTTTGGTCGTCCACTTTCTGTTTTCCCTCTCATATTCGCCACATATATTTTCTTAGTCAATACACTAAAGCAGTAGAAATAACCAAATAACGTTTTAAGTTATATTTTGAATAAATATCACAACATAGAAGAAGAAGAATATGGAATTCTGGCTTGTGACCTATCATAAGATGGTTTAAGTGATCAAAGTGCACGTGTAACATTTACAATTCAAACCATGATTGCCAACCACACTGCTCGAATTTCGGAAATTGTGTTTGTGCTCCAACCTTCTGTCACATGCGCGTTATCGGCACCATCTATTGTGAAGTTAAGAAGTTTTTTTTTATTTATTTAGCAAATACCTACATGAAATGACATATCGTAATCTAAAAACTAACTAACTAACATCACGCTGCTTCCCCGCAGGGGCAGGCAGAAAATATTGCACCACATCAATATATTTTTCCAAACAATCTTCGCGTTCACCATATTTACGCATTTCCCAATATACCAGTCGATTATTCCGACTCCTGACCTGACCACTCTTAAGTATTTAAAATACTTGACATAACAAATTTTCCTCGGACTTCCTCTGTTTCTACTTAAGATTTCCGTGATCACCGATGTGATTTCTATCTTCCGTTTATTGCCTTCTCAGCGTGATTGTTTATTTTTAATTTAAGTTTTACTAAGTACATAAATACCACTTTCTCTTGAAATCTATTGTGACACGTGTTTCGATGCATTCCGCATCATTTTTAAACACCGTATGCAATGAACCGCATGAAAATAATGCGGAATGCATCGAAACACGTGTCACAATAGATTTTAAGAAATAGTGATATTAAATAAGTGAAACTTAAATTGAAAATGGATAGATTTTTGCCAAAAAGTGACTGCCGAATCAATTAATGAAATGATGATTATTTGGTCGTTTGCGAAGTTTTGTAGGGTCGAAACCTAGAAACTATTTTCTTATTTTGTTTTTACCTTATGTTTTTTTATGTTTTCTCATTTGTTTATTTTAAATATGCTTCTTACCTTGTGTTTTCTCATTTATTTCTTTTAAATATGCTTCTTGTGCCTATTTATTATACCTGTTTACTGTTTTTATATTTTGCCATGTATAAGTATTAGTTTTGGTTATTTAAAATAAATATTTTTTGTTACTTTATTATTTGTGTTCCAGTCTTGTTAACCTTAATCCCATGTCCCAAAATGAGAAATATAAATTACTCATCGGGAATATTATATGTATATATGACTTATGTTATGTTATATGTTTACAAAGATTCGGACACACTCAACATATCAATATCAAAATTTCAAAATAACAGTTTCTCATGAATTAAAAGTAAAGATAATTAAGTTTTTTTTTAAATGCTTGATATGAAAACAAGAGTCCGCGTCTTTCTAAAAATACGCTATGAGAACGAACCCCGAGATTCCGCTGATAAGTCCCGGCCATACACGAAACACGAGATGACGTCAGAGGTAATAAGCATTGCATGTATCAAAATTTGGAGCGAAGGTTGTTTGGGAACCTTCTGCCTCAATTTGAGATAATTTTCACGTTAATTGGAAACGCCACTTCGGTTTGATAACCCCTGGCCCTCTAATTATGGATATTAAAGACAAAAAAAGTTTAATGATACTAAAAGTATAATTTTTTTGAAATCTTTTGAAACTAATATTGTGAAACAATTATTTTTTGACATCTCATCAAAGATGAAGAAGAATATGGAAGTCTGGGCATTTACGGGGCTTACGACCGTCATAGGCTGGTTTAAGTGATCACTTTACACACGTGTAACATTCACCAATTCTACCCATTATTGACAACCACACTACTCAAATTCTTGGAAGTTCTATATATATGAACCAATTTAGAAACTTTGTTCTTGAATCACTAGAACTTCACTAGAGACATCTATTGGTGAGATGTTAATGATTCAACGATGTAAGTGATTCAAGAACAAAGTTTCTAAATTGGTTCATATATATAGAACTTCCAAGAATTTGAGTAGTGTGGTTGTCAATAATGGGTAGAATTGGTGAATGTTACACGTGTGTAAAGTGATCACTTAAACCAGACTATGACGGTCGTCAGCCCCGTAAATGCCCAGACTTCCATATTCTTCTTCATCTTTGATGAGATGTCAAAAAATAATATCAAAAAATAATACAAAAAAGGTTTAATGATACTAAAAGAATAATTTTTTTTACATGTTTTGAAACTAATATTGTGAAACAATCTTTGATAAGCTTCACGGACGTGACAGGAATTAAAAATAGTACTTTCTATAGTGTAAGGATGATAATTCTCGTAAGGATATAATGGGAAATAGCTGCACAGAGCTCATTCTACATTGTACGACATTTAAAGTAATCTTATTTTGTATAACAAAACAAGTCTCCGCTTCCATGGTAAAAATAAGTATTATTGATTTCATACTATAATATCTTAATATTACCCTGGATTGCTCCCTGAAGCGCAAGCGCACCTTGCCTTCATGTAAGTAACATTAAGATAACACTGCATCAATACGATGTATGTATCATTCATCAGCATCATCATCATCAATTTCATACTATTTCTGTGAGTCAAAGCGGCTTATTATTAAAAATAGGTATCAAATTGTGTAAGAGTGGGTTTGAACCTAGAAACCCTGACTCAAGAGTCCGTGATATTAATAAACCCATTTTCAACAATATTCCCACTTTTTTTTCTTTTTTTAAAAACTTGTATCCATTTTACACGAGTAAAGTTGTTTTTATTTAATTGATTTCATTTTTTAATTACACAAAGCAACGTTTGAATTTTCTTTCGTAACTGAATAGAAATATTGTCCGCCTTCGTAGTGTAATGGTCAGCACGCTCGGCTACCATCCTGGAGGTCCCGGGTTCGATTTCCAGGGGAGGGGTCAAATAAATAAAAGTGATTTTTTCACTCTAAAATTTACTCAATATTACCCTGGACTGGTACCTGAAGCGGAGTGCTGATCACCTTTCCATCGTGTGTTAACGATCAAGATAACTCTGCGTTTATATAATGCAGTGCCCTTTGCACCATTGGGGTGCGGGGAAGGGTTTGAAAATGAAACTGGATAGAAAAGATTACAAAAATGACACACTATTATCGTAGGTATCACGTTATTTTTATTTCAATGCTATTTACGTATTCTCATTAATCTCAACAGTTTGAATGTTCGTAATTAAAATAATGTCAAGCAAAATAACTGATGGCGGTTAAAATTAAAGCAACATATTTCTCTCTTTTCGAAGTAAAGCCGAGAACAAGAAGTTTAAATTTACATTACAAAAAAGCTTAAGAGGCGAGAGTTAGCTAAAATGCTGGTCTTAATGCAAAATATACCGAAGTAACATTAATTCTAAATTCACTGTATTCACGGACATTAAATGGCGAAGTTGTAATTATTGCTTTGCGTCAAACTTTTTAGTTTCCTCAACACATTTCCTATTTTTAGAATGAATTATTAAGCAAGTAAGAAAGGGAGTAGTGAAAACTTGATAAAGCACCTCCGAAATTACTTAACCCTTTTAGGCGCGGTGCTTTAAATTCCTACGACGATTAAAACATTGTTTGTTAAATATCATAATCATGTATTTTTTTCTAAAATTACTTTACAAAAAAAAATACTTTTGAGAACGAGGGAGAAGAAAATAGCCGACAGGATATGATTATTTTGTATATTAAAAGCATTATCAACATTGTTGTATGGCAATATAACACTCTCCTTATTATACATTGTTCACTTTGTGTAATACCTATTTAAAGTGGTATTACACAAAGTGAGTGATTAATGATAAGGAGAGTGGATATGATTATATTTTTACCCTTGATCCGCAACCAATGGTGCATAGGGCACTGCATTGTATTGACGCAGTGTTATCTTTAGGTGATCACTCCTGCACTTCGAGGACCAGTCCAGGATAATATTAAATAAATATTAGAGTGTAAAGTCTATGTGTAATAAATATTAGAGTGTAAAACTAATATTCGTTTCACCCCCTTACCCTAGGAATCAAACCCGGGACCTCCAGCACGATAGCTTAACACGCTGACCATTACATCATGAAGGCGGAAAACTTTTATTTTAATAAATATAATTATTATTTTGTCCAATCTATTATATTTTTAATATAATTATAAAAATAATAACTGGGTTATATTTCAAAACACATTATATTTTAAAAAATGCCAATACTTTGTCTTATACCATCACGCTGACGACAAAACAAAAAAAAACTTATGCTTATAACACTCTCCTTATCATTCATCGTTCACTCTAAAAAGTGAACGATGAATGATAAGGAGGGTGTTATATTACTATACCACAAAGTCAACAATGCCTTTAATGTACAAAATATGACGATTATAATACTAAAATCTCGAATACTTGAAAAAATATCGCAGTCAGGAAATATTTTTTTACTGTGAATATGAGTACGATAAAAATTGGTTTGAAAGAGTTAACGCGATCCTTATCTCCGTCCATTTGAGAATGGCCAGTATATATACCTATAGATTACTCAAAAAATATTTACCTTTTTCTTTTTAATTCAGAATTTGCCAATTTATTTATAAGCCGAGTTCCGCTCAACCTTAATTAAGGTATATTTTTAAATAATTAATGTAATTTGAACTTATCTGACATCTTATCTCAATCGCGAGAGCTAATGCTTGATACGAATTTTTACATAGTACCGTTGACGGATAAAATTAGTAAATAATTTTATTTAAAATCATCATCATTGTATTAAAATATAAAAGCGGATATTTTAATTAATTTTTATCCGCTCTGTTTTAATCCTGCTACACAAATACTTGATAAAAACGATAAATGTTGATATTAAGATTTATTTATATCTTAAAATTAATTATTGAAAAATAAATAAATATGTTTGAGTATTCGCAGAGCTTACAACCTGTCAATTATAGGTATATTCAAATGATGAAATTTATTTTATTTTTAATTAGAATTATTTTGTACACTGTTTCAATAAAAGAATGCATTTACAATAGGAGGAACGTGGAAAAATATCTGTATGTAATAAAAATGCTGGAATATAACCCCCAAGGCATCAACATTATCATCATAATGTTGATAATGACATCAAATTTATCAACATTATAAAAACAAACAAAGTGAATGTTTAACATTAACAGAGTTTACATGAGTTATTTTAAAAACGAATGTCAACTACATGATAAAGTTTTCACCTGCATTACTCTGCATAAAATTTTAAGAGATGGCAGCACTAAAGCTAGAATTCGAAATGTCACTCTCGTGTCAAATAAAATGTATGCATTCTCGAGTTAAGAAAATGAAAAAAAGGTGTAGTCATAAATTTTACTTGGTGTATAAAGCAAGCACTTAAACCAGCCAATGATGGAACATTTTTCGTACCCATCCACGCGTTGTTGTGGCTCAGTCTAGTTGAATTGAAAATCAATTAGAAAGCACACATTTCTAATATGTTTGCTTTCACAATGATCAACTTATTAATAGCAATTTCAAGAAGCGTGATGTCTGCCATGAGAAGTATTGCTTGTGTTACCGTTACGTTTAATATATGGCATTACTATTTGGGTAAAAAAAAGGTGTTGAAAAACATGCATTACCTGTACATAAAAACACGCGCGTATTCGAAGGCAACGTTGTGTCAAATTTTCAAAGAGCTCCGTGAATTACCTTCAGAGATTTAAAATTTTGGGCAAATGAACATTTACTTTTTATTTATGTAGATTGAATGATCATTTATTTTATCAGTTATATATAGATATCAGTTATTTTAAGTTTCTTTTGAAAAAAATACTAGAATTTTTTGTAATCAATAATTTAATAATAAAATAAAGTTTTATTATTATTATTATTATAAGTATTATTATTATAATAAAATAAAGCAAGTATAAAATAAGTTAAATAAAAAAATTCAGTAGTTAACCTACAAATATTTTACACCCCTATTGAATTCATTTCTACATTCGTAAGTTCCTGCATTTATGAGCTTTAAAATCAAACTACCAATAAGCACGAACAATTGCATTATTTTAGTTTTGAATAAAACTTTAAGGTTTTCCGATTATTAGAAATAACGTGAAAGCATAAAATCGACTCGCGAAATTGCCCATAAAGAGTTCAGCCGCGCATTCCCAGCGTTGAACTATTACTAAATGCATTGATTTTGCTGAAAGAAAACGAATTCCATTCGCTTGAGGGAGAAAAGAGACATTACATTTCATTTATATTATGTATATTTATAAAAGCTTTTTACATATTAATGTACATAGGTTATGTATTCTAAAAATAATTCATTTTTTTATTTATTAATTGATTCGTAAGTCACTTTGAGTTAATTAATATCCATCACTTTTTTATATGAATTTTACTTAGTAAACATAACTTTTTATTGAAAACATCTTTAATTATTACAATACAATTTTTAATTGGTAAATAAAACTTTATTTTGAAATCAATAAAGACAGCAACGAAGATATCCTCAAAAATTAATAATACGAATAGTCGTAAACTTGAACATTTGAAAACAGTAAAAAATCTTAGAAAATACACCAAAATTAACTTTATACTTAAAAAAGGCCTTTATTCTTTTGTATTTGTTCCCAATGACAAAATATAAACAGCTTCTAACCCCTCCTCATTCTTCAATGTCCAAAATTTGGACTAAAATTCAAACACGGTGTTTGATAATGATACCAAATGCATAGATACAGTTATAACAATACTTTTCAAGAAATAGTGGTTTTGACCAAGTAAAAATTAAATCAATATTTATATCTTTTATTTTAGTATGTGTAAAATTAAAGAATCTTTAAAAAAAATCGCTATTCTTTATCAAGTATCATTTTACAAACCCGTGAAGAACATGATTTTTTTTCTTCTTTTTTAAATGTTCTTTTCCTCAAATAAAACTTATTTTCATCAAAATATTGCCATCTCATCATTTGCCTAATAAACTCGACCATAATATATGTACTAAAGCTATTCGGCTGTCCAAATTTAAAACACAGCAAGGGACTTTTTTTTAATAACGTTTTTCTGCATTTTTGGACTACTTATATAGATTCTACTTAGTCCAAAAATGCAAATATAGTTTATCAACAAAAAAAATCCCTTCCTGTGTTTTAAGTTTGGACAGCCGTATTGCATTAATTGTTTCTTTCAATAACACCGCAATACAGAGATATGTATATTCCAACGTGTCAGCGAGATAATGCGCCTGAAAAATTTACACATGCCATGTAATTTTGGCCCGTATATTTGTGGTGTGGTGACAATATGCTCGCGAAATGTGCCATCAAACAATGTTATTATGACAATGCGCCAAATATGATTTTTCAGCCAAAAATCACATTTTTGCTACAAACACATATGTTTAAAATATAAATGATTTTTTACTCTTAGAAGAATATTTCGAATATTTTGAAATATTTCAAATACTCGCAAAAAATCGCGAATTTTTTCTAACCCTTATCCACACCTAATAGTGCATACGGCACTATTAGGTGTGGGTAAGGTATAAAACATCGTATAAAAGCAGTGTTATTTTGATCGTTAAATACACGAAGGAAAGGTAATCAGCCTTCCGCTTCAGGTACCAGTCCAGGGTCAAATTAAATAAATATTAGACTAAAAAATCAGTAATATTTATTTTGACCCTTCTAGGAATCGAACCCGGGACCTCCAGCATGGTAGCTTAGAGCGCTTTTCATTAAACCATACGACTGAATTTAGTCCACTGATAAATTGTTCATTAATTGTTAGTTTTTTGTTAGTCTCCAAAAATTTTGAAATGCTACTTCACTGTCAGTTTTCAGTAATTGGGTGCGCGCGCATCATTCGTCGACTTATTCGAAAGCTCTTACCGACGTTATAGAAGATTGGGTTTCAATTTCAAATATTGACAGAAATAAAGTTGGTACCACTTTGCTTCCCCGTTCTCAAAGGAACGGCAAACTCTAAACATGTGTATGTTTTATTAGTTTCCGCTGTAGGATAAAATTGCGAATGTATTTGTAGGGTCGTATTGTCATATCATTTACCAATATTTTTATACTTGTATACGATGCACCGGAACTTCCAGTACCACTGTATAAAGATATACACTTTTCTTAAACATAACGTAAGCATTCGTTTTAAGTCGTAATTAATTCGTAAGTAAATACCATTTTTTTATTTCATTAATTGATTTGGCAGTCACTCTATAGTAAATTTGTTCCATTTTTAATATTTGTTTTAAGTTTTAAATAACACTTTTTTTATACTTAAACACAATTCTATATTTGGTCATTAACTATAAATACATTTTGCCTTTTTTGACCGTACTGTCTTCAATAATTTCCTTTATTGATTCGGTTATTAAAAAATTCCATATTTGATATTTTTAGTAACTAAATAGACCATTATCACTTAATTGATCATAAGTTTTACTAAGCTTCAAGAATAACAAAAAGAATAAAAACCTCTGATTGGTCGAATAAGCAGGTGAACGCGTACAACTTAATTTTTGTTCATACAATAAATCAATAAATCTCACAATGTTTATGGTATTTCAAAATTTGTAATAATATTTCAATTTAAAATATCTATATTCTCAATATTATTAATATTTGAAGCATTTACTTTGTGGTTTTTAATGTGGTTATTTTTACAAAAATGTTAATAATAGTGGTATATAACCCTCTCGTCTATAAAAGAGATGGTTACGTCTCGAAACCGGTAGACATAAAAATCTCGGCGAGTGGTTATATACTTATATGATAAACATTTTTGTAAAAAAATTTAGCTAAAACATCTACTTTATTTTACTTCGTCGGTCACATCTTTGGTTAAAATAAGAAAGTTTATTTTTATTAGCAGAAGCTTTCATTAAATGTGTGTATGATTTGCCAAATTATTTCAAATACTAAAAGATGCCTAAAAATATAAATACATTTTTTTGCAAACAATTTGTTTTTTGTCCAAAAAAATGGTTGAGCTGTTTTGGTACACAGGATACCTGCACGTCTCGTTGTTTGTGTATGGGTGGACGTTTATGATTTTCATGTGTATGATTTTAAAAGGAATTTGTGTTTATATACATATTTGTGTTGTGAATGTGTGTGTTGTTTCTTGAAGGCGGTTAGTGGCCAATATTAGGATTGTTTGGCATCTTCGAATTTTGGCAGCCATATTCGACTGACGCGGACTTGTTCTAGCATACAAACACATAAATGAAACATGAAAAAAAATATTGATTAATATTTCATAAATTTAGACAAGGAAGCGGAAAATTTTGAGTTTTCTCATTATTAAAAAGAAGTGATTTTTTGGAACAAAATAATCTCTACATATCAAATCGAAAAAATGAGGGGTAATAAATATAATATTTATTTATTTTGCAAAGCTGTTTTTTTTGCAAATATAAATGCAAGTTACAGTATAAAGATTTTTAGGTATTTCTCATCTCCTTTTTTCAACCACATTTGCCCATAAATTTGTTTTACCGTTCTTTCCCCACTCATTCGTTCCACTTGAACAAATTATCTCAACACACCTGTAAAAAGTTGAGATGGTTTGGACACGTAGAACGAATGAGTGAGGAAAAAACGGTAAAACAAAATATGTAATGAGGTGAATGTAATTGAAAAAAGGAGCAGAGTAAGACCGACGAAAACTTGGCATAATCAGGTATATCAAATACTTGAAAGCGGTCAAGTCAGGAGTCAAAATAATCAATGGGTATGTTTGAATGAAGAGGCAAAGAATGCTTGCAAAGACAGAGTAATGTGGCGATCTATTCTCTCTGCCTACCCCTGTGGCGAAGTGGCGTGTTCGTTAGTTAGTTCGTTTTATATGTATATATATATATATATATATATATATATATATATATATATATATATATATATATATATATATATATATATATATATATATATATAAATAAGGATTTATATATATTTTTTAAAGGTTTTCTATACGACGATAATAGTTTAACTTTTCCACAATGTCTGAGAATCGGCAGATCATAAAATTTCGTTTTCTAGTTAATAGGAACAATTAAAGACTTTTCCAAGTTCAAAAGTAATTCAGCGAACGATATTTTTAATTGGATGCCTAGATTTCTTTTATGTCTATTTTCAACTTTGTTAAGTGGAAAAGTGCGAAAAGGGCAGTCTTGCGTTGTAAAACGCCTCAAGTTAGAAATTTTCAAAGCCTGATTTATATTAAGAGTAATCGCGCACGTTTTATTTTTAAATTAATTTGTCTTGTTTTTTCGCGTCGCATTTTCTGTCGGCTTTTCACTTCGATAATTCGATTTGTCATTTTTTGAGATAAAATGTTGCATACATAATGAATATCACATACATTTATTTTTCATGGCTCTTTTTGTGAATATTGTACAAAAGTAAGGTAAGAATGGTGTGTTGAAATGGTTCAGACAAGTGGAACGAATGAACGAGGAAAAACTGTAAAACAATTTTATGAGGTGAATTTTGTTGGAAAGTGTAATAATATATTATAATTGTTAGAAAGGACGAGGAATACTTGGCATGATGAAGTATCTGAGATACTTATATAATATATATTTTATTTATTGTTTCGGCATTAACTTTGTGGTAAGACATGATACAATGATTAAAGAAAACACTTGTTTTATACCACTTGAGACACTTTTTTTACACTTTTTTCTCAAGTGGTATAAAACAAGTGTTTTCTTTAATCATTAAACAATATATAATTATCTATTAAATTTACAACAGCCTTTTTAAGATGGTTTCAAAGTATGTAATAAATGAGTGAATCAAGAACAGTAAGAAAATGAAAAAATTAAGTATGAAATAACAGCAGATGAAAACCGAAGAAATCAAAAGATGACGTAAGTAAATACTTCGAATACTCGAATGTTGTCTGGTAAAGAGTCGGAATAATTGGCGGGTATGTCGCTCACTCCTTTCAAGAACGTCATAAATCAAAAATCGACAATTTTCAGTTGTACACGTTTTCGGAATGAAATGTACTATAATGAAAATGTTCTATATCCCAGAAAATGTACTATATCCCAGCAAAAGCGGTATATTTTTAACTTAATATTTACTCGTTACAGGGCAGAAAGTGTTGTTTTTACATTTTGAAGAAAGGGTATTGTTTGATTGTTTTTTTCAAACAAATCAAATATTTTTCAAATGGAGAAAAAACCTTCAGCTTTTACCTAAAAAGATCTGTTGCACAGTAAAAAGTTCAAAAAGTGGCATCATATTTATTTTTAATATATTGTATAATAATATTTAACATTAAAAACGCTGTCCTGAAAAATCTAGTATTTTGATTTATGACGTTCTTGAAAGGAGTGAGCGATGTATGAAGAGAATACGTGAGAGTGGAAGATTTTTTCAAAAAACAGGTTGGTGTGCTTTTTTATTATCTCTGCCTACCTCTGCGGAGAATCGAGATGATGGTAAGTTTGATTTGTTTATAATTTGAATATGGGAGAATAATGGATAATATCACTTACTGTATTAGTAAAGCATACCTTACTTTGACAATTAATTTAAGATGGTTGGTGAATAAAATTGTCTACAACATTTTGAGTGTGTCCAAATACTTGTTAACAAAATCTGGATTATCTCCAATTAAAGGAGTTATTTTCATATTATTTTTTGACATCTCATCAAAGATGAAGAAGAATATAGAAATCTGGGCATTTACGGGGTGACGTCCGTCATAGGCTGGTTTAAGTGATCACTTTACACACGTGTAATATTCACCAATTCTACCCATTATTGACAACCACATTACTCAAATTCCTGGAAGTCCTATATATATATATGAACAATTTTGAAACATTATTCTTTCATATTTAATAATTCGGTCGTTAGCCCCGTAAATGCCCAGACTTCCATATTCTTCTCACCTTTGATGGGATGTCAAAAATAATAGTGAAATTGTCGTCTTTCTGTCCCCATATTCATGAAGTGATATGTTTTTAAATATCTAAATGATTAAAGAAAACACTTCGTTTTTTACCACTTGAGTTTTACTATAGACTACATGTTTCAGAAGTTAAACTTCCATCATTCAGGTCTGTATAACATTCAGTTATTATACAGACCTGAATGATGGAAGTTTAACTTCTGAAACATGTAGTCTATAATAAAACTCAAGTGGTAAAAAACGAAGTGTTTTCTTTAATCATTGTAACATGTTTTACCACAAAGTTAATGCCGAAACAATAAATAAAATATCAAAATGTTACATTAAACATAATTTATATTTCTATGATCACCGATGTGATTTTTGTCTTCCGATTATTGCCTTCTCAGCGTGATGATTATTCGATCGTGTGCGAGGTTCCTAGCGAACGTTATTTGTCTCGGGAATAACTCGGTATAAAACTCATTACGGCCTAAATCTCATATTCAGAGCTTTGTTGGTGCTTCTTAATAGACAGTAAGTACAGAACAAACTCATCTCGAAGTTGTGGGCTCTTGAAATTAGCATGAAATAATACATTAACTCACCGAGTAGTACTTAACGATGCGTGAATTATTTATTTAGAAAGACGATGTTTATTTTGTATACTAATGAATTATTTGTCGAGACAAATGTGGTAAGACTTAAAAGGTTTAATTAAATTTTAAATATACTAATTAAAAATAACGCCACCAAAACCATAATTTTATCTTGTTAACTGTGTCGAAATTTAATCTGTTTTTTAGTCAACTAAATTTCGTTCATAAAATTAATGTTCAAAACTTCGGAGAGATGAGAAGAGAGGGAGCTTATGACATTGGTAGTTTTTTTTATAGGATTTTTTTACAAACAGATTTAAAAGATACAATTCTTATCCACTCATAATTGCTTATTTTGCTTGGTTAGAAAAACATTGATTTCTAGCGCTATGCCTGCCAGTTAAATTTATTTTGTGAGAATTCAAACCTAATTAAAAAATCAATCATCAGAAAAGGTCTTGAAATAAATTTTTTTATTACATTTTGGGCTGTATTATATTTTATTTATTTTTCTTTATACCAAATTTTGAGGTTATTTGTACAATTTAAAAAAAAATGTATATCTACCTTTTAAAGTGAACTAAAGATTTTTTTGTTTAAATTTTTTACAGTTAGCATTAATCACAGTATTTCTATATGCACAAAAAGTTAATCTTTAGATGCAAATATAAGGAGGAAGCAATTTAAAATTACGGAGAAACTCCGATTAACTGCTATATGGACTGAAAAACTAATTCAGGATTTGAATAATTTTATCTGTTGGGGATTGTACCCACCTTGCTGTGGCTCTAATGGTATAATTTGTTGCGTTTTGGATGTACTACCAGAGGCTTAACGATATATGAAGTAGTAGTGCGGACAAAGAGTTCACACATACAGCCAGAATTAAATTCCCCTTTTCAAGAGAATAGAACGCCACTCCAATCTGTCAACACTCTTTGCCTCTTCCACATTCATGCATCTCCTCACACATATCTGCCGATTATTGCAACTCCTTACTTGACCACGCGCAAGTATTTAAAATAGGTATCACCCAAAATTGGGTGCTTTGCCAATAAATTAAAAAAAAAAAGTATTTAAAATGCTTGATCATACCATGTTTTTTTGATCTCTTTTTGCTCCTAATACCAACGATATTCGCCTAATTATTTTGTTTTACTGTTCGTTTTTCACTCATTCGATTCACACGCCCATACTATCATGACACATCTTTCTTAATTTTATGGATAGTGCTTATCTCAACCATGCATTCATTCCTCATATCGGTATTCGAGCATCTATCATACATAGTTAAAATATCTTTTTTTTTTTAATATATTTAAAACGTTAATTACATATTTGAAACAACAACAAAAATTATTAAAAGGTATATCAATTCATTACAGAAATTAGCATTTATTTGCATATTTCATTTAATGGAACGAGTTTTGTCATCCCCTAGTTGCGTACAAAATGTCAAAATTTTGGAAATTAAAATAATTTAATGGAAATCTGGTAAAATATTCATATAATATCAATGGTAAAACCGCGGTCAGAGTTGGGCTGATAGCAATTATGTGTGGTTCGATAAATACCTCCCCTTATCCGTTATAAAGCTGGTTCGAAAGCTAATTAAGCTTTACAAATGTAGGTGGATACGGTAAAATTATATTGTTGTTAAATTGATCGGAATTTACACTTCAGGCCAAAATTAATATCATTCAAGTAAATATTTTTACCTTGCCTTAATGTTCCTCGATTATTCTGGACTAAAATAGGCGAATTGACTTAGAATATGTTCTATTATTGGAAGATTGATTATGGTAAATAATATAGGAGTAGTTGGATGTTAATAATATGGCACGTTTGTCACTACCAGAAATTAGGCCTCAAGGTAACAGCTAAATTTACATCGAAAATTTGATATTATTATTATTTCGATAAATAATATATTTACCAGTTTGACACTTTGTTCCTGGCAGCTTGATTGAACGTAATAGCAGAAACGTTTGGTAAAGTTAAAAAAACCAACTATTATTGTACATTATTTAAAAATCAGAACTAAACCACGCATTACTTTGGCTCGATCTAGTAAAACGAAGAAAATTAAAGAAAAAAAAACAAATACGTTCCAATATTTCTTATATGTTCCGTTTCACAAAGTTAGTGAAGTAATGAAAATATTAAAAATCTGTGAAATAAGTAAAAATGCTATGCAAAAGGAGCTGCCAAGAAGCTATCCACTAGCAATGTTAAAGATTACGTGTTTTGCTGTTACATTCAACAGATGGCGCTGACATCGCGTAAAAATGTTTTTACTCAACACAGGTAACAATATTAGACGAAGGTTGACTTGCAACAAACGCATTCGTTGTCATTTTTTTACTGAACATTATTCTACATGCCGAAGTCATCAAGATATGACTGATGTGTTAAAATTATACCATAAAGTCATGGTATACTAGACATATAAGTATCTAACGATAAATAACGATAAAATTCAAAGTTTATTTAAAAAGTTATATTTATCGATAGTCGGTAATTACATTTGAGAACATTTAGACTGTGTCCAAATACTTGTTCAAAAAATCTGGATAACCTCCAATTATAGGAGTTATTTTCATATTATTTTTTTACATCTCATCAATGATGAAGAAGAATATGGAAGTCTGAGCATAAAAGTCAGCCCCGTAAATGCCCAGACTTCCATATTCTTCCTCATCTTTGATGAGATGTCGCAAAATAATATTACATTTTTGGATAAATCAGGTTATATTAACAGTCGATAAATACATTTCCGCGAATATGAAGATGCTTTAAACGCCAGTGCAACAGGAGCGAACAAGCAAGATGAAGTATAAAATACAACGCCATCATTTTTGTAATAACAAAATAGGTCATCCACTAGAGATGTTCCGAGACATTACAGAATAGATCTTAGCTGCCAGTTATCTTGTATCCAGAATTATCCAGACTAGACCGGAAGTTGGGAAGCAGACTAGTGGTTGCATTTGACTATAGCGAATCCCATTTGCCCTGATAAATTGCAGTATTTACATAATTCCGTGATACCGAATGCATTGGAGTTAACGCAAAGTATGACAAAATAATCGCGGATAAATCATAAAAGTGTATTTTATTCGAATACCTTAATGTTGTTCATTTTACTACGCTGGCTTTGTAGAATTATCCTGTTTACGAACGATTTCAATACGATTTTGCAGCAGTTATATTTGATAAAGGATTGTAACAAAACTCAAGTTACAATTACTTATTTAATCAAATATTTCAATTAAATACTGATGTGAGTCTTCAAAGTATTATTGTATTTCTTGAATGTTTTTTGCAGATACTTTGTGGCATTTTATAAACTTTATAAAATAAACAACTTTGTTTTAACCACTTTTAATAATAATTTCTATTACGTATTCGCTGCGCAATGCTTAATTGAAGCAACATTTAGAAGTTTTTCCGGTTTTTTAAATCACATTTTCATATAGTGTACGGAGTGTGTGGAAGTTTTGGTATCGTAAGGGAAGGTAAATTAACTATAACCTAACTATGAGTATTTCAATGTTTTAGAATTAGTACACAAACCCTTGAAGATGACTAGGTTCTTGTCGAAACCGGTTGGAAAAAGTGTATCAATAAAAAGTAGTTAAAACAAAGTTGTTTTATTTTACAAATGATTATTTTATTTTTAAAACATAAAAACAAAAATTCTGGAACAATTGTTTTGCCTTGTTAGAGCATTCTCAAACAAGTGTGAAGATCAAAGGAACTGAAGGTCTTTGTAATAATTCTAGGTAATTTTATTCCATTTAAAAACCGACATTTTCTTTATCTCAGTTAAGACCCTAATAATATACATTGAAATCAAATACCTTTTTAGTTACTCTTTAAATTGAAGCCCTTATTTATTACCAAAGAAGTAACTAAAATAATAACAAATTTTAAAATTTAACATGTCGCTCACTCCTTTCAAGAACGTCATAAAACAAAAATCGACAATTTTCAGTTGTGCATGTTTTCGGAATGCCCAGAAAACGTACTATATTCCAGCAAAAGTGGCATATTTTTAACTTAATATTTACCCGCTACAGGGCAGAAAGTGTTGTTTTTGCATTTTGAAGAAAAGGTATTGTTTAATTAATTTCTTAAATATACTAAATATTTTTCAAATCGAGAAAAAAACCTTCAGGTGATACATAAAAAGATCTGTTGCACAGTAAAAACTTCAACACGCGGCTAAATATTTATTTTTAATACATTGTATTATATTTATAAACTTTAAAAACGTTCTCCTGAAAAATCAAGTTTTTTTGATTTATGACGTTCTTGAAAGGAGTGAGCGATGTGTGTAAGTTAGTGCTTCATGTGTTAATTGTAAGAAAAGTAAATTTATCATTTCAAACATTACATTTATCCATAATAATAGTAACAACATACATATAATATTTTGTTTTTTACTTGTTCACAGGTAAGCATAACTCTCATTATCCGTGTGGAAGAATTCTGACATCTCCATATACTGAAATGCTTATAATGGTAAGCTTATTAATAACATAAAATAACAATTAAGTAATGCACACAATTTCAAATAATGGTTTTCCACTTTGTCCTTCTCGGGAAAAATACTTTCCATTCCACGTCATCATTGCAAAATATTGACGCAGCGTCACCTTAATCGTTAACTACAAGGTAATACAATCTCGTCAATAAGGACTGCCAACCCTTACATTTTAAGAAATAAACAAATCAATTGTATAACAAGAAAATGTATGGATATTTGGTCTAAAAATTCTGAAGTTTTGGCGTTACAGTGATTTTAAAAATATTTTCTTTTTTCTACGTAAATACGGTTAAGTAAGTACATGTAAAAAGCTTTCTACGAGGAAAACAAATTAAGAGTCCTTCACTACCCCCTACAAGGATGTCAACGAAAAGAATTTCCACTCCGTAAATATTCCTCATCGTTAAACTTCGCTAACAAAGTTCTCAAATACGAAAGCATACGAAACTACCAATTTGCATTCGTACAAATATTTGATTTGCAACTGAAATTTACAGTATTGGATGCCGAATTTAGAGTTCGCGTTTCTAAAGTTAATTTAGAAATGACCAAACAATGTGGTCGTTAGAACGTTAATTATTAATTTGATAAACAAACAAAAAACTATACAAAATATCCGTTTCCATTATTAATGCAGTATCAAAATATCAATGCTTTTTCTTCCTCCTCTTCTTCCTTCCTTCTTTGAGATCTGTCCGTTCCGTTATCCGTCTCTTGTGATGCAGACTGCCAGCTGTCACGTCATCGCTTTGGAGGTCTTCCAAGTGGACTTCTTCCATCTGGGTTCTCTTGAAGAGCAATTCGGGCAATTTTAATGCAATCCGTTAATTATTGTCGGATATTTAGTATTACGAAAATACGAACAATTAATATAAGAGAGGTAAATGAATATTTTTTTCTATGTATATATATATATATATATATATATATATATATATATATATATATATATATATATATATATATATATATATATATATATATATATATATACATGTAGTGTAATGCACGGCTACCGTTCTGGAGGTCCTTGGTTTGATTCCCAAGGAGGGGTCAAATAAATAAAAATGATTTTTTGCACTCTTATATTTATTCAATATTATCCTGTAATCGTACCTGAAGCGAAGAGCTTATCATCTTTCCTTCGTGTGTTAACGATCGAGATAACACTGCGTTTATATGATACAGTGCCCTATGCACCATTGAGGTGCGGATAAGGGTTTGAAGATGAAGAATATTTTTACTTAAAGTCTGTGAATTTAGTGGTGAAATCTACCTCTTTGTATTGACATCATAATACAAGCCCCAGCATCAGCTGTAAAAATCTAGAGAGAAAAAACTAAGTTTAGTTTCCTAGGTGTATAAGGTAAACTAAAGTTCTGCTTATCCCATTTGAGTTTACGACTCAAAGTGCACATTGCCGCTATTTTTCATTTTTATTTTCCGTCGCCCGCAAGAAAAACTTTTATGGGAGATATTTTTCTTCCGAATTTTTCCCGGTTACAACTTTGTAATGCAAAACCTGAGTCTCGACAGTCGTGATAGAGACGGGACATGAAATGTCCCCAAAACTTTTTCAATCAAAATTAATTTATAGCGCTGTTGATTCTAAATATGGATTTCTCGAAATTCGGTAAAACCTTATCGAGCTTTTATTTCTCGCTGAGCTTCCATTAAGAGAGCCTTGTTTACGAGACTTAAAAAAAGATATCTTTCATTATTTTTATAAAGAAATAATCAAATATATCTGAACATTTCGAATATGTTTATTTAGTGTCACTTTTTTTCTATTAAAAGAGGAAACTTCAAACGATTTTTGTGAGGGCCTGTTTAAGAGGCCAAGCGGTCGCAGTTACTAATTGGAGCATAATCCAGTGACTAAAATTTTAACTTGAAAGAAAAGAATTATTTTTTAGAATTAGAAAATACGTGCATCTGAAAATGGCGTATCTAAGCAAAACACTTAAAAAAAGAAGAAGAAAAAACAATTTTGAACGAAAAAACCTTTAAATTATGCAAATAACTATTCAAATATATATATATATATATATATATATATATATATATATATATATATATATATATATATATATATATATATATATATATATATATATATATATATATATATATATATATATATATATATATACATATATATAAAATAATAATAATAATAATAATAATAAAACCCTTATCCGCACCCCAATGGTGCATAGGGCACTGCTATACACGCAGTGTTATCTCGATCGTTTACACACGAAGGAAAGGTGATCAGCCCTCCGTTTCAGGTACCAGTTCAGTGTAATATTGAATAAATATTACAGTGAAAAAATCACTTATATTTATTTGACCCCCCCTGGGAATCGAACCCGGGACCTCCTGAACGGTAGCCGAGCGTGCTGACCATTACACTACGGAGGCGGACGAATATATATATATATATATATATATATATATATATATATATATATATATATATATATATATATATATATATATATATATATATATATATATATATATATATATATATATATATATATATATATATATATATATATATATATATATATATATATATATATATATATATATATATATATATATATATGTGTATGTGAGTATTTATATATTTATTTTATATAATATGTTTACATTTATAAACATATAAACATGACAAATAATTTAGTGAACATATTAGAAATACAAAACAGCTAATAATATTTTTATTATTTTAATGATGTCAACTGTTTAAGGTGCAATGCTACTTGTTATTTTTAAAACAAACTGTTTACATTTTTTGACATCTCAACATAGTTGAAGAAGAATGTGGAAGTCTGGGCATTTACAGTTCGTAAGACCGTCAAAGGCTTGTTCTAAATAAGCAAACCTGTGACGGTCTGAAGCCCTGTAAATGTCCAGACTTCTATATTTTTCATGTATGTAGGGATGTCAAAAAATTAACTTTCTGATATTATAATTATATCAATATTGAGATTTGTGAACAAGTATTTGGACACACTCAAAATGTTCTTAACAAACTCTTGAAAAAAATGATATGCATATTTATGATACTCCCATATTTTACTTATTTTAAATGATATGCATATTTATGAAAACAGGTAAATTATGGTGAGTCAATATTAAACATACTTTTAATTAAAATCCATCATTTTATTTAAAGAATTAAAAAAAATAGAATTGAGACAGATAACCAGATTCAAATAAATGAAATTAAATGAACCGGTGATATATTACATTGCTAGTGTTTTGAATATTATAAAGCAAACTTGAAAATGAAATTACCAGTGACTTTTGTTTATTTTTCGTCCATCATTTATGTGTTTTGTTACGAAAATTGCATATTTAATATGTACATTTTTCTCCGCTTAATATCTTCAGAGCAAATACTATGCACACAGTTTATGAAATACACTTACAAATTTTATCTCACTCTACAACACATAAAGTGTTCAACGCTTCCAGCTTTCATTGCCTTTCTGATTTATAGACTAATCTTTCAAGTTATAAATTATTAAAGCTTGCAAAAGTTCGTTTACATCATTTGTGTATACCCGTATCATTTATTATTAGCTTATAAATTCATGTTACATCTGGAACATAGAGTAAATGATGAGATGATGAAAGCATTGAAAACAAAAATAAATACCAAAATATTTTTTAAATTACTCAATTGAAACGCCAAATAAGATTGAAAGGTAAATAGTTTTACTGTTCAAATGTGAGTAATGCTAAAATTTAAAAGTGTTTTGTTGGAAAAAATACCAAATTATGTTTATTTTGTAAACAAATCTAGATTGTTTTATTTTATTGAACTGGTCAATATTTGATCTGCTTACATGGCTTCATAAAAAAACACGGCATTCTCATTTAGAACTGATTCGTAAATAAGAAGCATCAAATGACAATAATAACATATTAAATGAAATATTTCACCGAAAATAATATTTTTTTTATTTAACCACATGGAAATCAAACCCTTTTCCGTATAAATGGCAAATAAACGGCTTTATTTCATGTCAAAAAACTATACGACACGTGAAGTTGAAAAGGTACTTTATAGTAGGAGAGTCCATCGCTGGTTCAATTTTCTCCTATCGCAAAAATATAAAAAAAACATCACACTTCAATTAGTCTGAATGTTGTGCTGCATTTTTAAGGGTTTATTTCTTCATGTCTTTTTTTTAGCTGCAAACAAACCTTCTGTAAAAAATGATTCACAGGGTATTCATTTCACGAGAAACCCTATAATTACATTAAAAAATTTATAAGAAATTAATGGCATTTTCAGAATTTCCTAAAAATGCATAAGCTTAAATATTTTTCCGGGATAATTTCCATTTTGCGTCCGTGCGGTCGATATTTTTCTTTCAGGGGGTGTTAACCTCTGAATGGAAAACTTCCGTAAGCGGAACTGAAACGCTCCGTAACATCATGACAGTAGCATATAAGTCAACACACATAATAACGTGATACTTTGTAGAAAGTAAAGTCGGCATAGCACAACAAAACGGGGTTAGTTGGGATGTAAAAAATACCGGATGTTGACTTTGTATTATTTTCCGAAAAATTTTTGGGTGTTTGTTTTTTTTTAATTAAAACTAAAACGATCAACAAGAAAGGCCTCTACCAATTTCTACAAGTAAACAGTTAAAATTAATAAAAAAGTACAATGTTACGAGTATGTTCATTTTAAAATTCTACGAATGTCATCGTAATGATCAAAATTCATATTTGAAACAACGAATATAAATATATATATATATATATATATATATATATATATATATATATATATATATATATATATATATATATATATATATATATATATATATATATATATATATATATATATATATATATATATATATATATATATATATATATATATATATATATATATATATATATATATATATATATATATATATATATATATATATATATATATATATATATATATATATATATATATATATATATATATATATATATATATATATATATATATATATATATATATATATATATATATATATATATATATATATATATATATATATATATATATATATATATATATATATATATATATATATATATATATATATATATATATATATATATATATATATATATATATATATATATATATATATTTGACAAAGCATCGATTTTTTACATGTATAAAACAACCTCTGTAATGAGAGTCGAAACGTCATAGATGAGTAAATCAAGTATGTGTCTCGTAGTGTACCATAAATATTAGTACTAAAATTGGAAATAATTAGGCATTCTAAGGGTCGTAACAGAATAATTGACAATTTTACAAACTTGTGGATTTATGGGTAATGTTTCACTGATTGCGAAATGGTTTTGAAAATATCTTAACTGATTTAACAAACTGATCACACTTTCGGAATATGTATCCTTACATTTTTCGATGTAATTCACGATACAAGATGAACAATCATAAACGTCAATAGTTATAATGTCTTTTATACTTTATTTTACATTATCCAAAAAAAATCGTATCAAATTATATCAACAACAACAAAAATTTATTCAAAATAACGAGCAACATGTTATTTTAACGTAAAACCAAACACTGTTGTTTTTATACGTTTTCTATCCCTGTCGTTAGAATTTGATATTTTACCTTATTCGTTTAAAATAGTTTATAAGACATTTAAATGAAGAGTGTAGTACTAATCATTTGAAACAAAAGTGTAAATAAATTACTTAAAAACCATATGTAGTTTATAACTTATAAGTTAAGAGGAAATTTCCTTTCTTTGTTCTGACATTTCATTTATAAAACAAAAATATCACCTATACAGTTTTGTTCGCATTTATTTTATTTGACTATTGCAGGGTTTTATCATCAGTCTGATGATTTCAGTGACGACAAAACCCTGTCACTGGTCAAATAAAATAAATATGGAAAAAAACAAATAGTTTTTATTTTATTTTATTAGTATGAAACGTTACTATACCACTATCAATTTATTTTTCATAAAAAAATACAAATTACTTAAAAATAAAATACAAGTTACTCTGCCACTAGCTCATTTATTTTGTATCAAGGCTAAACATACAAGTAAAATAAATGTGGAAAAAACCATACAGTTTTTATTTTATTTTATTTTATTACATACAACGTTATTTTGCCATTATTATTATTTTTTTCCATCAAGGCTTAAAATACAAATAAAATAAATTTGGAAAAAAACCATGTAGTTTACATTTTATTTTATTATGATGAAACGTTACTCTGTCACGGTCTCATTTATTTTGCATCAAGGCTAAAAATACAAAATACTAAGAAATGCATGCTGAAACTGGGTAGATAGCTCATCGCAGTTCGTAGAAGTGCAAGTTAGGGGTAGTGAAGGTTGCACATTCGGGGGTAGCGGGCACATCTTGGTGGAGTGCACCAGGAGTTCAGGGGGTGCAGAAGGTGCAAGGCGCCGGCCTGTCTGGCGCCGGGCACACACCCCTGCCAGCTTCCCGGAGAACTCGTGTTACCAGGCACTGGGGATTCCGCGGGAAAACATTCAGTTTGTTAAAAATATTGTCAATCTTATGCTTTATGAATCAAAAATCAACCATCTTAACATACTCGTATAAGATTTTACTTGTGCATTCTTTTCCCGTTTTCTTTTTATACCTTATGACTTAAAAAATATACCTTTTTACCTAATAAAAGCTTGAATATTTTCGCATAAAAAAATATGGTTCTTTTTTAGTTAAGTTTTGTTAATTAAAAACTGCATATTTTAATATTTAAAAGTATATCAAATATAGTGCTAACTAACTGACTAACTATTATAATACTTCTCCGTAAAGGTAGGCAGAGAGAGTAGAAAGCTATCCCAAGCTTTCTTTAAAAAATATTAACACATCTTTTCATACACACTATTCGATTATTCCTACTCTTGACGTGACCTTTTTCAAGTATTTAAAATACCTGACTACTTATTTAAAATATTTGGTGATGCTCTCCTCATATTTCTTGGGTCTTCTTTTGCTCTTATTTCCAACTATAATACATTCATCTCATAAATTTGTTTCACTGGTCCTTGTTCATTTGTTCGTTCCATATATCCAAACGATATCAGCTTAAAATTATTAATATCAAAACGAATTTAATAAAAATCGTTTTCACAAAAACATTATTTACAATATATCTAAGAAATTAATTTTTACTTTAATTTTAACTTTATAATTTACTTTTTTTTTTACAAAAATGTCAATAATAATAGTATTTAACAACTCACCGAGATTTTTATGTCTACCGGTTTCGAGACATACCCGTCTCTTCGTCAGGACAATCACTAACACAGCATGCAAACAATACCACCCTTCACCACCATAGCACCATTTACACACTCAAAACTACACAAAATTGAGTATGTAAATGGTGCTATGGTGGTGAAGGGTGGCATTGTTTGCATGCTGTGTTAGTGATTGTCCGAACGAAGAGACGGGTACGTCTCGAAACCGGTAGACATCAAAATCTCGGTTAGTGGTTATATACTATTATTATTAACATTTTTGTTAAAAAATAAGTAAGTAAAAATGACTAACCACAAAGTGAATGCTTTAAATATTAATAATATTGAGAATATTAATTTGCATATAATTTCTGTATCTTTCATATAACTTTGCATAGGATTTCTGTGTCTTATTGGTAATTCTCGTGTATTGAATCTTAGTACACTTTTATTTAAAAAAAATACATCTTCTCCTTACTACGTGGTATCCCTACTGACCACCCCCCTCTTCTTCTGCCTCCCACCCTAATACCTGGCACCTTGGGAGTCAGAAATTGATTTCCGATCACAACTTAGTATTGGAAAACAGTTGCACTGGAAACGTTTGTCGATAGCACTTATATTTGATCGGTCCGATATTTCAACCGCATATTTATTTACCTTATCCAAACGCTTCAATGAAGCGGAAAAAATCCCATTCCACTTTTAACTAAGAGTATCTAAAAGAGCTGTGTATTTTGATGAATCGGTTGATAGACGTCCACATCAATTTGTCTTTGCAAACAACCTTCGCCTCTTCCACATTCATGCATCTCCTTATACATACCCACCGATTATTCTGACTCCTTAACTTACCACGCTTAAGTTTTTGAAATACTTGATAATGCCAAGTTTTTCTCGGACTTCCTCTGCTTCTCAATACAGTACAACCAGATTTTTCTCATTAGTGTAAAAGTTAACCGAATGTGCGGCAAGATATTCGAATTGTGATTAGAAAAGAAGGCAAGGTGGAGATAAGCATTATCAGTGAAATTCAGAATGGTGAATGGGGTTGGTTTTGGCGTGAGCATTATTCGAATGAGTGAAAAAAAAGTTTGAAAAATATATGTTTTATTTATTGTTTTATAAAAAAAATACAAATTATATATCTTAGCTTATGGCCTAGTTATAATTTAATTTAAAATATCTTGAATGTATAAATAATACACCTTTCATCTCGAAAACTGCAGGATAAAAGTTGTAAATAAACGTTTTTCTTAAATATTAAAGTTATTTTATTATTTTGAGAAAAAAAGACATGTGATCATGTAAGTGGATCAAAAAAAAAGTTTTTTTATTTCTCAAAATAATATATCAATATGATCCACAAAGTCAAAGCTTTCAATAGTCAAAACATAATAATATACAATAATAAACTGTTTGGAATTTTAATGTATGAATTCTTGTTGTTGACAAACGCCTTTTAAAACAACGCCTGCAAACTGCTTAGCATACATCAAATTCCAAAGGGTTTAATAAGGCGCATCAGCTAGTACGCACTGAAAGCTTTTATAATAGGAGTTTTCAGATTGCCAACGGCCGCATATTAAAACTACAATGTTTGCGAGATCGTGATATTTACTACCTACAAAATTAATCGTATAAGTGCTTCGTGGTTTGTAATGAATTAGAGTAATGTAGCTAGGATCGCTTAAAAAATATGAAGTCATTAATTTTTATTATTTAAAGAATGGATATATATAATAAATAATAATAAAAAATCTTAGTAAATTCAAACCTTATGTTACTAAAACGTGTTTATATATATTTTTGGTTATCGAATCGGGATAGTATTTATTACTTTTTCATGGTTTGTATTTTTTTCTAGTTTAATTTTTACAAATTAAATTCTTCTAACCTTATCCGCACCCAATGGTGCAAAGGGCACTGCATCGTATTGATGCAATAATATCGTGATCGTTACTTACATGAAGGCATGGTGATCACTCCCGCGCTTCAATGACCAGTCCGGGGTAATATTAAATAAATATAAGAGCTTAAAATCACTAATATTTACATTAGACCCCTGCCCCTGGGAATTGAACCCGGGACCTCCAGCGTGGTTAGTAACCATTACACCATGGAGGCATATCAAATTATCAATTATAAAAGGAGTTAGAAACATATCAACTTGATATGAACAAGTATTTCAAATCAAAATTTCGAGTCAAAATAATCAGAGATGAAGATTGTTATTAAAAACAGATTGGTGTGGCATTCTATTCTATTTGCCTGCTCCCGAGGAGCAACGTGATGGTTAGTTTATTTTAATTATCTATTCCAATGATCGAATCCAATTTAATTTCTATTTTTTTTCAATGTCGATATTTAACTATGTTAATTAGTTTTTTTACATATGAATCTCCAATATAAGATACATTTTTTACTGAGAAATAAAGCAATTATTCAAATACCAGAAAATATTTACTTAATTTATAATATTTATGATTCTTAATTTCGTTAGGCATCTATTACATCGCCAGGCCTTAAAAACATAAGCCCACATATGTTGGGTAAATAATTGGATGAATATTGAGTTTGTTTTCATACGTTTATACCAAATAGCTAATCGTAAAAAATACAAGTATCGTTTTCAAATAAAAACATGAAAGCCTTCCTATATTAAAAATAAATTCAGGAAATATAAGGTAATAAGTATGTATATATAATAAAAAATTATGTGTTCTACCAATTTATGGCATTATTTTTGTAGTATTTTTACTTAAGCTTAAAAAAAATGTTTTATAAAAACGTTTCCTGGTACCTTTTTAAATAACGTAAAAAAAGCTTTCTTTAGAGATAAACAAAAAATATTTTCCCCTAAATATAGCTCAGGCATGTAACTTCGTTACAAAATGTTAACATTTGTCATTTTTCATAAGTCACTGGGAGCTTTGAGTATATAAAAAGTATCTTTATTTAGCTCAAAACGTGACAAGGATTTTAAATATTACGGATATTTTTGGTAAATAAATGGTTTAAACCAAGGATAATTACGTTAATAGTACACAAAAATATGGACAGAAATACATTTTTTTTATAATAACATTTGTTTTAAGAACATACCGCTTATTTACTTAACAATACAAGATAACACTGCGTCAATACAATACAGTGCCTTTTTCACCATTGTGTGTGGATAAGGGCGCTATTAATTTAAGATTGAAAGCACCACAATAAACAAAAATTTTCATTCTCTGTATATATAAACTGATATTTTTTTAAAGCAATTTCTTTTTTTTTGTTGTTGAAACAATAGCAAAAGCATTAACTAACTGACTAACTAAACCATCTAGCCATCACGCTGCTTCTCTGCGGGAGAGAGAATAAAAAGCCACACCACCCTGTCTTTGTAAACAATCTTCGCCTCTTACACATTCATGCATCTACTCATACATACCCGCCGATTATTCCGATTCCTGACGTAACCATTTGAAAAACTTGATCATACCAAATTATTATTGTTAACAACATTTTGAGTGTGTCCAAATACTTGTTCACAAATCTGGATTATCTCCAATTAAAGGAGTATTTTTCATATTATTTTTTCTTCTATAATTAGAGATAATCCAGATTTGTGAACAAGTATTTGGACACACTAAAAATGTTGTAAATAAATTATCTGGAAAAATTATAAGCTTAAATAATAAAAATGAAAATGATATTTTCTGGCGTTTCTCATGTGTGTGATTATAATCCAGGATTCGGACCTCACATACTAATAAAAGTGTTTCTGCTCAATAAAAAGCTTCTTTTCATCTCACCAACAAATGTCTTTGGTGATTCAAGAACAACGTTTCAAAATTGGTTTATATATATTTATAGAACTTCCAAGAATTTGAGTAGTGTTGTTGTCAATATGGGGTGGAATTGGTGAATGTTACACGTGTGTAAAGTGATCACTTAAACCAGCCTATGACGGTTGTCAGCCCCGTAAATGCCCAGACTGCCAAATTCTTCTTCATCATTGATGACATGTCAAAAAATAATAAGTTTTACTTTTATTTGCACTTAATTAATTTTATGGAAGTTAGATCGCCAATCCACTTAAGTAAAAGATCAGTGTGGTCAAGTGGCGAATCAAAACGAAATAATTTATAAATATTATCAAGATTTCTCCATCCCCCGTGTTCTCACCCTGTTGGCCTCTCCGCTTCGCCGAGTTTTCTCACCCCGAACAATGATTAATGAACAACAGGGCTATTTGTTTAGTTTGAAATCACTTATCATGACACATCTTGTTAGGGCGGAAGCGTTGGAGGCTTGTTACTGAAAATAATTTCAGTTTTCAGGAAACCCAAAGGTTATCGCTACTAATAGGCGTAACCAAACAAATGAATTCTTAATACCTACTACACTTTCAATAATTCGGTCGTGAAAATTCAGCGTTTTGATTTTATATCCGGTTGATTATTTAATTAAATAATTATTTTTTATTCGTTGTAATAATTGTAAGCTTTTTAAATTTGTATACATCAATCAAACCTTTTATGTAATCCTTTTCTAACGGCATTGTTGAATTTATTTACGTTATTATAATTGACATTCTTTATCAATAGTTTTTTATATTTATTTAATATACCGTTATAAAATATTTCCATACATTTCTACTTAATAAAATTTTATAATTTTAGTTGCGCTGACCTTTTCGATAAGATGTCTTTTACACTACTGTGAGGAATACTGTTTAATTATATTTTTTTTAAAAGTACTTGAGTTACCCTGGAAAGGCAATTAAATCTTCAGTTGGATCATCTTGCATTCAGATGACGATGATTGATGCTGGTTGCAAATGAGAGATAAAAGTAGAAATACTTCGTATATAATGAACGTAACTCATCCTAAAAGTAGTTCATTCATTGTCCTAATTTTGGTTCATTTTTCTCTACATTGTATGAAAACAATAAAACTCAATGCGTAAAACTTTAGACTTACACAATGTTATACCGCTTCTCCAGTTTTGGAAAATAAAAAATGCATTTGAAAGTTTTGCCAACTAGTGCAAAGCTATAAATATCAAATGAAACAAAATATTTCATGACGCTGAAAATATCTGAAATAAATTTACATACAATTTGAAAAGAAATTTGACTTCATCATTTGAATATTTTATAAGTACCAGCATAACGGTTGCGCATCCCCTAAAAGGATTTTAGTATCAAGACCGTGGAGTATGAGAAAATATTGAAATATGTATATAAACAAAGATAACATCAATATATCACTGATGTTTATCAATCCTTTTCTACTCGCACAATATCTAATGATCGCTGTTTAGACTTTATTTTTTTTTTAATATCGAAAAGTTCGAAAGATCAATAACGCGTAACACAGGGAACGTGAAAACCCTTCATTTCATAGTTTCAATTTTACTATGCGTACATTACATTATATAAAATACGTATTTTGTCTCCTTCTTACTTCTATCTTCACTCAAATCATGGTGCAAAGAGCACTACGTCGAAAAAATACGCTTCTCAAATTTCGGTTAGATTATTGCTTGAATTGAAAAGTTCAACGTCGGCAATAGATTTAATTAATTTATCTATCACAAACCTTCGTGGAATGAATGTTAGATTATTTTCAAAGTATTTTGCATTCTATGAGATATGTGAATAAGCATAAGTATGTGTGTGTGTATATATATATATATATATATATATATATATATATATATATATATATATATATATATATATATATATATATATATATATATATATATATATATATATATATACTTATAAACATATATAAACATTTTTGCTGTCTTGTTTTCGTAAAATGCCGATTGAAGGTGTAGCGATGTTTAATTGATGAAAATGTAACTAACCGAACTTAGTTATTCACAATTATGTAGATATGTTCGTACCGCGTCTGCTACACCTCGCTATATTATCTTCCATGATAAATTGCCTACTACCCCTATTAAAGCTCCCACAATGGGTTATAAATAAAATTATTTATATTCATCTGAGATTTTCACCTCGGGCTCATATTAATAGTGTTTGGTTAATTAAAATAATTACGTTTCGATGTTTCTGACTGACAAGGGGTTGGCTCGAGATACGAGAGGGTGAAATTATCTTCGTAATAATAATCTATTTAGGGTAAGACCCGGTTAAGCGATGTGCGTATTAATTGCTACCAGAATTTACCTTAATTCCTAGTTTTACTTAACCGGTTTATTTATAAACAAAAATAAGTGATTTGTAAGTTTTTAGGAAAAATCACGACACTTAGATTAACAATCTTTTTTTTAAGAAACAGTAACATATGTTTTTAAAATCCACATATGTTTTATAAAAGAAATTCCAGACTCTTTAACTCATGTTGAGACACCTATAATATTGACATATAATTATATATACACTTCAATTGATATATCATAAATTTAAATCGTCTATTTTCCCATAGGGCATCATATAACATATATTTTTTTAAAGAGAAATATTTGTGTTTTTATTATTTACACAAATATTTCAAATTCATACTATTTCTGTGAGCCTAAGCGGCTCATTATTAGAAATAGTTATCAAATTATGGTAGAGTGGGTTCGAACCAAGAAACTCTGACTTTAGAGTCCGCGACATTAACCACGGGACCACAACCCGACACTGAAGTGCTGTCAACTTAAACGAAGATACACGTACGTGCAAATTATGAAATTAAATGAAGTATTGTACTCAATCCTTTGATTCCGTAAAAATCAACTCTCTGTCATTTGAAATATCAATATTTGTCTAAGAAACAAACCAAGCGTATTTATCTCCTGATGTTTGATCATGTTACATGTCATATTACGATTATGACGTATAAAATGATTTTTTGTTGCGATACATCAATATAACGACGTGTAAAGTGCTTTTTTCTTGAAATGCATGAATATATATATGTATAATATAAACATATGAAGTTATCAATAAGTTAGAATATTCAAAGCAAGTTTGATGGAACGAAAATCCGTAAATTTCAACGGTACTCTTTCCATACTTTTAAATTGAATTGATCCCAATTTTGTCTTGTTTCTTTATTAAATTTACCATTTTTAAAATACATTTTACAACTTTTCCATGCGGGAATAAAATGCTTTGTATGTAATTCATACTTTATTTTATTTTGAAATTCGATACATGAGACATGAATTCCTCCGACGAACGTCTCGGTTAATATTTTTCTTTACATGTCAGAAGAATAATAATGATAGAAGGACATAATGCCGGTATTTATAACCAAATCGATTATACTAGTACTTTGTACTGAACGCTTTTGGCAACCGTGTTAAAGGTTTCGGGTTCGATTCTCAGAAGGTTGAAAATAAATATAAGTGATTTTATTTAAATACAACATTTTGAGTGTGTCCAAATGTGTACTTGTTCACAAAATCTGGATTATCTCCAATTACAGGAGTTATTTTCGTTTTTTTTCTTCATCTCACCAACAGATGTCTCTAGTGAAGTTCTAGTGATTCAACATTTAGATATAATATTTAAAAATATATCACTTCAAGAATATTGGGACAAAAAAACGACAATTTTACTATTATTTTTTGACATCTCATCAAAGATGAAGAAGAATATGGAAGTCTGGGCATTTACGGGACTGACAACCGAATTATTTAATATGAAAGCATAATGTTTCAAAATTGGTTCATAAATATAGAACTTCTAAGAATTTGAGTAGTGTGATTGTCAATAATGTGTAGAATTGGTGAATGTTACACGTGTGTAAAGTGATCACTTAAACCAGCCTATGACGGTCGTCAGCCCCGTAAACGCCCAGACTTCCATATTCTTCTTCATCTTTGATGAGATGTCAAAAATTAATAATATCAAAATAACCGTATCTACGAGAAAGCTCAAATAATACTTGAAGCACGTTTTTACGAAGATGTCAAAAAATAATATGATTTTATTTAATATTTCCGTGGACTGGTTCTAAAAGTGCAGGGCTGATAAACTTACCTTCGTGTATTAAACAATCAACACAACACTACTCATATAGATGCAGTGCCTTATGCACCATTGGAAGCAAATGAATGTTAGAAGAAAGTTCATTGAACATACCCTGGTTCGGAATCTTTATTAGTAAATTTACGTACATAGGCTTTTTTTTAATTTATATTAATATTAAATATAATTAAAATATTGAAGTGAATAATAATAGGTTGTAAGTTAAACAATATTTTGTGATAAATTCTTTTTCAGGATAAGGATGATTCATATTGATTTTACATTCCATAATATCTTCATACATAAAATGTGTATGTACACCATCTTTACGTAGGAACAAAGTTATAAATTGTAATTTCGTTTTCATTAATAATTACAAAATCATTAAAAGTTTGAATGCCCGCGAAAGTTGATTAAATTTTCATTAATTTGAAAGTTTAATTGAAATAATTACTTAACGGCGAAATGAGTTAATTGGACGAGTTCATATTTGAAGGACAAATAATTTCCATTTGATAACTGGCTAACCGTCCTGAGGGAAAAATTTAAAATAGCCACTGTGTGGTCTGTTAATGATTTTGCACTAATTTAGGAGTATCCCAAACTGTACACGAAGTACAGTTTGGGATACTCTGTACTTAACTCTGAGTGAATATATGTTTTTCAATTAAATAAATAAATAAAACCCTTATCCGCACCCCAATGATGCATAGGGCACTGTGTCATATAAACGCAGTGTTATCTTGATCGTTTACATATGAAGGAAAGGTGATCAGGCCTCCGCTTCAGGTACCAGTCTATGGTAGTATTGAATAAATATTATAGTGAATAAATCACTTATATTTATTTTACCCCCCTTGGGAATCGAACCCGGGACCTCCAGAACGGTAGCCGGGCGTGCTGACCATTACACTACGGAGGCGGACAAAAGCTTTCATTACATTTTTCTCCAACCCCTACCCTCAATTAATTGTTCAAGGCGTTTTGCTTTGCATAGATACGTTGTAAACTTAATTTACGTAAAAGTAAAATAAACAATTCCTAGTGTCATTTTTTTTTAAATATAAAAAAACCAACCAATATGCCCCTTCGCCGCATGGGTAGGCAGAGAATGTCCCACCAATCTGGCTTTGCACACAATCTTCGCCTCTTCCACGGTAAAACGTCTTCTCATACATAAACGCCGATGATTCTGACTAATGACCTGACCAGGTTCAATTTGAAATAATTCATCAAATTTTATGAACAATTATTTAAATTGATTTGGAAGTAATTTTTTTGATAATATCTATGAATTTTTAGATGATTTTTTGATGTTTATTAAAATATTGTTTTAACAAAGTTAACGTTCTTCACAAAACGCTTATTTTATTATTTGAAGTGTTTGTTCGCCCGTCTTAATTTCAATTATTGAGTCCTATTTTCCTTTTGCCATGAGAAAAATGCTATGAACGATGATTGGTATCGAAAACAACCCCTATATTGTACCGCAGTATTGTTCACGGTTCTTAACTTTCACCGGAAGATTTTCGTTTCAGATTACTTCCAACATTAGCTTTCTTTTATCTTTTATTATCTTCCTTTCGTGCTTTAATAATGTTTCTGTGTATCCGGAATGCAATGGAGATATGTATGTATGTACTTATACATATACACACACACACATTTATATATATATATATATATATATATATATATATATATATATGTATATATATATATATATATATATATATATATATATATATATATATATATATATATATATATATATATATATATATATATATATATATATATATATATATATATATATATATTTACATACATCGCTCACTTTTTTCAACAACGTCATATAACAAAATCGACAATTTTCAGTTGTGCATATTTTTGGAATGCCGATGTACTATATCCCAGCAAAAGTGGCATATTTTTAACTAAATATTTACCCGCTACAGGACCGAAAGTGCTGTTTTTTACATTATGAAGAAAAGGTGTTGTTTCAATATTTTTCAAATGGAGAATAAAACCTTCAAGTTTTACCTGAAAAGATCTGTTGCACAGTAAAAAGTTCAATAAGTGGCTTGATATTTATTTTTAAAACATTTAATTTTTAAACTTTAAAAACGATCTCCTGAAAAATCAAGTTTTTTGATTGAAGACGTTCTTGAAAGGAGTGAGCGATATGGTAAAATTATGTATTATAGATGCTCAAAGGGTGATATAAAGAAAGAATGCAAGGATGAGATGTGCATTGTTGAAAAAATTCAAAATGGTATGTTGAGATGTTTAAGGCATGTGAAACAACGTACGGTGTTTGAAAATGATGTTGAATGCATTGAAACACGTTTCACAATAGATTTTTAAAGAATAATGATATTAACCAAGTAAAACTCAAATTAAAAATTGATAAATATTACCACAAAGTGACTGCCGAATCAATTAATGCCATATATATATGCCTTATAAAACACATAATGATGTTTGTATTAAAAGTGCTTTTGTTGACTATTAAAATGAACACTATTAGTATGATTAAAAAAAAAAACAAAAGTTAAAAGTAGAAAATGAAGTTGGCTAAAAATCAAAATCGATGTATTTTATTGAAATATTTTATATGTACAATAATGTGGTTAAGTTGGACATACGCGTCAACATTTTTGGACATTTTGCGAGAATCCTATTGGCAATCAACGTGTTGAGAAGAGGTGTTAATTTGGTCATTAATCTAGAAAACACAAACATAAAATTGTTGAAGTAATAAAACTGAGGTTAACATCGCACCCAATAAAAGTGCAGCACTTAGTTTAACGACAACATAATAATTTAATCTTTGAAAATGTGTACAACATTTATTTATCGCCGGCGTTATCTGAAGGAATGTTTCAGAGCAATCATCTCGCTTTATGGTGAGAATGCATCGTAATTTGGATACAGCGCGAACGTTATATCCTTTGCCATGCAAAAGCACTTGGATTATTTAGAATTTCATTATCAGTTAACCTTGAGTTGGTACGAGGTAGTGATGGGAAAACTTATAATGTGGTAGAATATTCATGGAATCAAATTTAATTAAATGAATATTCCCAAAAATAAATAGATAACTTAACGCCACCTTAAACCGTTTCAATAGATTCATAAGTACTTAATATTCTTCATTTGACACTGTCTGCACGAGATGACGCATAGAGCATCGCAAAGATCTAGTGTTATCTTGATCGTTAACATATATTTATTTACTGTAAACACAAATACAAATTGTTTAACATTTTTTACTTCATACAATTTGCCAAAATTTATGGCCACAGCTGATCAGTGCTTTTTATGCGAGGCGTCTGTACTCTATTTTAAAATTCTCTTTTATCTTTTTTTTTTAATACCATTAATTTTTTTTACTGTTGTGTTTTATTATTTTTTTCATGGCTTTTCAAGCGGTAAACAAATAAATAATTATTTATTTCAAACCGTTTAATGGCATAGTAATAAAATACTCGGTGTTGTTTCCCCATAAAATACGAGAGTCTCCTTTCATCGAGTATATTAGGGAGGCTTTAATTCAATAAGGTTTCACGTTCGAAGGTTCGAATGGTAAGAAAGGATTAGACTTTGTTTATTACTTAGTATTACTTCTTGACGCTTCATGTTACCCTAATCCATTAGTAATTTGTATTATAATAATACACAAAATTCTCTCACGATTTTAAGTTCTCTTTGAATAAACAATCAATGTATATTATAAAGTTTATTTCAAACAAATTTGATGGGTACTACTCTAAATAATGAAGGTTTATTTTGGTTTGCATTTACGAAATTCGAAATGAAATCTCACTTTCCGCATATTTTTTTTATTTTATTTAAAACGTATTTTAAGGGTACCTTCTCTTTAGAATTATAGAAGGTTTATTTTGGTTTGAATTTACTGCATAAAAAATAAAATTTGTCACGTATTTTTTTATTGTAGCATGTGCACGATGTTTTTAATTGAAACGTGAATATAACTTTCAAAATTTGGGTAATTTTGGTTGTCAATCATGGGGAGAATGGTGAATGTTGCACGTGTATAAAGTGATCACCAGCCTATTACAGGTTGTAAGCCTTGTAAATACTAAGACTTTCATAGTCCATCTATGTTGACATATAAAATTTTTTTTTATATTGGTGTATATTAACTCCTAGTGGAGGTTAGCCCAGAATTCGTAATCAAACATTCAAAATATTGTGTGAAAACTTACTTCAATTTTTGTATGAATTTTTCAAATAATTTATGGTTTTCTTCGTGTTGTAATTTTGATTTACACGATTTGTTCGTAATGTTTTGAAAGTCGGCAAAATAATATCACTGCTAAGGTGAATTACTTTTCCTTCGGGAGTTTGCAGTGCAGTATTGGAGATGCATGTATCGAAGGAAATCAATTTCCAGTACAAAGTTTACGGTCATACATTGTAACCAGCAAACAAGTTTACAGTGACGTATGTGAATTGGTGTACGGAACAGTCTAGACTTGTAACTCGTGTGAAGTGACAAATCTCTTGCAGTGCAGCGAGACATCTCATGTGTCTTGGCGATTTATGTTTTCATAACTTATGCAGAAAACCTTTGAATACTTTAATAAAAGAAATCTCTGAATTCTGAAAGGCTCTGAACGTTCGCCAGGCAGCTTGAGATGGCAGAGATGTGAGTGCTCAGATGGTCACCGGGTGTATCGTGGAAAGATTTTTTTTTAACTTTATTTATTTTTAATATTATTTTTGAATTATTTCTTTGGGTTTACAACAGCAACATGTATAAACAAAACATCAAAATAATAAAAAATTAACAAGCCAATCATAGTTAACTACAGAAACATAAAGATTAGTACAAAATATTTAGTGTAGATCTAGCAAATGAACACGTATCTATGAGATTAGAAATATGTATGTGTGAATTGAAGTTCACCTTAATGGACCCCACCTAAAATTAACCAGGCAATCTGATGCATTATCAAAAAGAAATTAAACATTAGACTGAACTTTTTTAAGCTTTGATCCAAAAATTAACAATGCTCCATATAGCATCACAATAAAACGCCATGGATGTAGTATTATACGAAAATTGTGCTATTCAAATTATCCAAAATGTAAAAACGATAGATGCTTTGTTATGCTTTGAGACACATATTTAGCATTGCCAGATTTACAAAACGTTCAACCAAATGTTTCATTTTCACCGGGACGTGAAGGAAACCGTCTGGAACACCGGGATTTTATCTGAAAACCTGGACTGTTCCGCTCAAACTGGGATGTCTGCAAGCTTTTTTTAGACGGGAATTGCATTTACGAATTATTTACCTTATTCGTACTATTTACCTTGCTTATGTACAAGATTTGCAAATCATATCCTGATTTTTTTTTCTTCTTACTTAAAAAAATATGCTTTATTTTAATCTGTGTTGGGAATAGGAGGGATAATCTAGTGTGGGCCAATCAGGAACTTGTCAACATTTGCTCATTGCTGGGAGGAAACCACCTTATATTCCTGAGGAGAAGCCAGACTGTTGACTGTCGTCAATATAACTTCCGTTCCACTAGAAGAGGGTTTGTCATTTTGTGTCATAGCTTGGTTTATGGTATCAATGCTAATTATTATTTTGATCACGTATGATAGCACCTTCCTTATGAACTATTATGGATCTGATGTTAGATAGGTCCTCAACTATATTATCATCAAACCATTATCCGCACCAGTTGATGCATAGGGCACTGCATCATATGAACGTAATGTTATCTTGATCATTAACACATGAAGGAAAGGTGATCTGCCCTCCGCTACAGGTACCAGTCCAGGGTAATGTTGAAGAAATATTAGAGTGAAAAAATAACTTTTATTTATTTGATCCCCCCATAAGAATCGAACCTGGGACCTCCAGTACGGCAGCCGAGTGTGCTGACAATTACACTACGGAGGCGGAGGTCCTTATTTAGGCTCTTGCAACGTAAGCCTATAGAGATAGGTTATAGGCTATAATATACACATAGATACTATATTCACTCCTATATATTTGAATTTTCCGCATACAAAACAACAGCTTTATATATTCGGTCGTATATTAATCTGTAAATTTTGTTTCCCGGACGATATATTGGGCAGTGTATTTCCGTGGACATTAGAGGGAACTCCCCCGTGTATACTTTAAGGGTCCTTTCAACCCAAACACAGGGGTCGTTCTGTCACTATTACATGACCATTAGTGTTCGGTTTGTACATTGATTTATTTTTCCTTTATTCGAACAGAAATACGGGCTTCTAGACGCCCGGGGAGCTTTCAGGACTCTCTCCTTTCATACATTTGGCCCATTGATTCAATTTGTTTTTATGCGAATTCAATTATTGTGTTTTTATTTGACTAATTCGGCCGCAGTTAATAAGCCATTCGCTTCAGTTTCATTATTAAATGAAATTGATTTTTGCACATCGTTTATGTAAAGAAATTTACCTACCAACATACATATACTTACATATTATTTTCTTACCATTATTTTCTTACTTAACTAACTCGTAATGGGTTTTTTCATTTATGCAATAAACAATATTTTCTGGATAAATGCCTCACTAAGTACAATCCGTATATAAATAAAAAATGAATTGGTGGAAAAAGTTTCAGATCGTAAGTAACAATATTTCTTCGTAAACCACGTGTTTTGAAATTTTATGGAACAATTAAATTATGTTTTATTTTTATTCTCAATTTACATATAATAAGTCAAAAATAATAAACATACTTTTTTATCATATTTGACTGAAAATGCTCATGTTGCTTTAAATGAAAAACAGAGAAACGATATTTAAAGTTTAATAAGTCTTTCTTAAAAGTGACCTAACATCGTCATCTTGTTTATTTTATCGCATTCTGTTTTATCGGCGAATCACTTTTTAAATTCAAATATTAAAAGAAAACATTTCCCTACACCAAATTTTCATCTATCCATAATATATTATTTCATAAAATTCAAAGAGTCCTTCTATGAAATTATGATTTTTCTAAACATTTTTAAAATATAAGGATTCACCAAACTTTATTTTTAAATACCATGAAGCTGTACGTACATTTTTGTATGAAGTTTTGATTAAAACGAGCTTTGTTTATTAGGTTTCATCGTTCGGCCGACCTTTCCCTGAAATTAAATTACTATGCATAGTATTCAAAAATGAGCTAATATCAAACAATTCTTAGATTAAAAGTTTACTTGGTAAATACCACTATTCATGCTGGTATTTGCCAAGTAAAATTTATTGAAAAAATCCTTATACTGTCCATATCTTTGTCCATTAATCTCGGTTTCTTCACCTAAGAATTATCCACGTTGACAACTTAACATACTAATTTATTTATTAATTTATTGAACGGCTAAAGCCTTTGACAAAATACAAATACAGTATCTAATATAAAAAATACACTAATGAATACACTAATAGAGAAACAAAAAGTCTGAAATATAAAATAAAAATAAAATAACAAATAGTAAGCACTGGTAAATACACGTCTCCCACACACACTATCAGCGAGCAGCAAGAGAAAGTGAAACACAACGTTTAAATTTATCCATTATAATACGGAGAAGAAATGCTGAGAAATTACAAAATTCAAGGTGGATAACAATATATTTAATAAATCTATACTATCAAAAGCATTAGCTTACATGTGAAGCCGCGGAATCAGAGAGAACATGGCATAGTTTACATTATGTACAAATACTGCGAATACAGATTTTTGCCTAGTACCTCTTCGACGCACGCTAAGCTTTATTTGATTTAGGAGATCAGGGCTGTCCATAAAATTGTAAAGAATTTAATATAACGTACATGAAGAAGGGTATGATTTTAACTTGTGTATGTATTATTTCAACTAGGGTATATTTCCTCTAATTTACTTTAAACATATTCGACTAATTCTAACTTACTCATATTAAATATTCCTTTTGTGTTCCGTTTGAATAAATTATGTGCCTTATGACAAATTGGTAAGCCCGTGGATGAAGTGGATTTCAAAATTTCAAAATGAACATCAGTCGACATTTGTAATAATTATGTAGGATAACTTTAGTCGTGTTTGACTGTTTGACCTTTTGCCTTATCACGTTAGATAGATACAAGCGATAATGCCAAATGTTATTACTCTAAATTAAATTATTTTGTACCTACGGATCACGAAACCTGCTAATTGTTATATAAACTCAACGAGAAGGTTCGTAATTAGGAATTTTGGTTTCAATCCGTATCATCGTCGCCGAACGGAAATGGAGACACATGAACAACATATGTACAAATATATATATAGATATATATATATATATATATATATATATATATATATATATATATATATATATATATATATATATACATATATATATGTAATGTCACCATGGTTGTTTAATCTGTATATGGACCAATGTATGAAAGAGATTGAAAGTATGGGAATCGGAGCGAAAATGATGAATATAACTGTTAGTTGCTTGCTGTATGCGGATGACGCCGTACTGCTAGCGAGCAGCGCTGAGGATTTGCAACTAATAGTGTCAAGAATGTATAATGTATGTATGGAAAATGATCTGTCAATGAATGAAAGTAAGTCAAAGGTCATGGTGTTTGAAAGAGAGAAAGATATGACAGAATTCAAGATTATCGTGCACAATGAATCCCTAGAACAGGTGCAAGAATTTTTACATCTAGGAAGCATGTTCACAAGGGATGGAAAAGTGGATAAAGATATTGAGAGAAGAGTGAATGTAGGGAATATAATAAATGGTGCTTTAAACAGAGTGATTGCGAATAAGAATATGTCCATGGAAGCCAAGCTAGCGGTTCACAACGGCGTGCTAGTACCGACACTAATGTATGGAAGCGAAACATGGAACTGGCAAAGGAAGCTCCCTCAGACGAATGTGTGGAAAGTCATTGTATGACAGAATTAAAAACGAAGATATAAGAAAGGAATGTAAGGCTGAACGAGGAATAATTGAAAAGATTAGAAAGAGTTCTTTGCTGTGGTATGAACATGTGGAGCGAATAGATAACGAGAGAATGACTAAGATAATATATGTGGCGAATGTGAGAGGAAAAACAGAACGAAGACGACCGAAAAAGACTTGGCACGATCAGATCAACCAGAATCTAAATTATTTAAAAAATAAAACACTTGTATAATACCATTTAATTACACATGACTACATCACAGGTGATAACAAAAAACTAGAGTTAGTTTTTGCTATCACCTGTTGAAAACATCTGTAGTTTTCGAAACAAGTCGTGTGCTATGAAATAATACTCAATAAGTGGTTTTACACTAGTGTTTATTTTTTTTTTAAATAAACAACATATTATTCCACAATTAATGCCAAATCAATGATAGTGAAAAATCCAGTGGCTGAAAATAATCATAAATTGATTTTGTACAAAACAGACTGCATCTTTTTTTTTTCAAAAGAACAATATTTATTTTTCGTATAGCGCCTAAGTTTATATCAAATAAAACGCAAAATATTTTGGCACCACAATAGTAAATCATTGTTCCAAAAAAAAACTTTGCCTCCCCAAGCGTAAGAAACCTGTGAAAATGTTTACCAGTTAAGGGTGTCGGGAAATAGTATTCCCGAAAAATTATTCCGAAAAAATTCTAAACTGAATCCAGTCTCAGTAAAAATATATTGGTTTTTTTGTCAGCGGTGTGCGAAAACAATATATTTGTATACCGCTCTTGAGAAACCCGTATTTCACAATGCGATAAATAAAATTGAAACACACGGACACTCCCAAAAATCAACACTTTTTATTTTATCGTGATAATATTTAAAATTTCATAGACTTTGTATTTCTTTATATTTGAAGCACTAACTTTGAGATTTTCCGTTTTCTAATTAAAATTTAACTTGGTTTTAAAATAACCATATTTATTTTATTATAACTTAGTTATAATGTCTACCGGTTTCGAAGCGAACCGCTTTTTTATGAATACTGATTAATTTATTGGTATTAATCAGTCTTGATAAAGAAGCGTTAAGCTTCTGTAGACATTATAATTAAGTTATAATATAATATTCATAGTGATTTTAAAACAAAGTTACATTTTGATTATAAAATGAACCGTGTTTAATTTTGGATACATAACCCAACTATTCTATAATTATCTGTTCCCTCTGCCTACCCCGGCGGCATGACAGTAAGCTAGTTATGATGATTCCATGCTGAGGATAAACGCTCTTAGGCTGGAATGGCAGAAACCACTTATTCGTGTGCTTTGGATTGTTCTAATTTTAAGTTAAGAGGATTTGCATAATAGCACCCGCAAGGGAAGGACTAGAGGGTGGAAAGAGAAGAGAACCAGTAACTTCATTATTGCCTACAAAGTGAATCTCTAAAGCGGAAAAACTGAGTGAATAATATTTTTCCCCAGAAACTCGCGGGAAAATTATTTTCCTCAGAAACAAACAAACGCGTTAATTTCGAACCTATTTTTAATGAAAAAGACACCTTTGCGCAAATTATTTTCAGTTCAACAAATACCTCTCTCATAACTTATTCGAGCCATTTTTTTCCTGTTACCCAAAAAACTCTTTCCCTCATCTGCACCCAATGGTGCATAGGGCACTGCATCATATTGACGCAGTGTTATCTTGATCGTAACTCACATGAAGGCAAAGTGATCATTATCTCGCTCCAGGGAATAAGTGGTTTCAACCATTCCATAGATGGCATCGGCCTAAGAGCGTTTATCCTCAGCATGGAATCATCATAACTAACTTACTGTCATGCCGCTTCCCCTCCGGGGTAAGCAGAGGGAACAGATAATTATAGAATAGTTGGGTTTTATATACAAAATTAAACACGATTAATTTTATAATCAAGTTGTAACTTTGTTTTAAAATCACTGTAAATGTTGCTAATCGAAGTATTAGATATCTTAGTTTGTCTAGAATACGTAGCTTTTTTAATAGGGAGTAATAGAAAATAAATCATAAATGAATATATAAAATGAAAAAAAAAAATTTTTTGAGAAATTAATTTATATATAAACATTACATTACATTTTAGAGATTCCAGAAACCATGATTATTTTGCAGAACTTGAAAAATATTAAATTCAGAAAACAATGGGGATATTTATTGACTTCCCTTTTATTCCGAATTGGCTTTAGTAAATCATTCATAACATTTTCATCCAGATATTATTACTTGGGGACATTTTTCGAATCTATACGAAGTGTACTTGTATTGGTGGTGTACAGTGTAAAACTTACTTCAAGTGTGAGCGAAGATTAAAGCTACTTCGCTACTTTTTGAATTATTCTCACAATAAAGTGTCGACTCTATGTTTATTGCAAGACAGTCCAGCGAGTCGAGCATCCCCACGAAAGCGACCAATACCAAAAGCCCGAAGGCACCTCGGCAAAAACAATGAACCATTAAAAGCTCCCGGTGAAATATCCGGCGACTTTTCCTCGAAGCTGTACAATTTAATCTCATACTTTGTTTGTTCAAGTCGTGCAATTTCTATATTACAATTTGCAATAGAAATTTATTTAAGTACTCGATGACACTTTTAACAACTGTGTTTTATGGTATTTAAGGCATTTGATAATGGTTTTATACTTTACAACATCTAATGCTCTTTAAATGTCATTAATTTAATGCGTTACTTGCTGAATAAACATTTTATGGATTTCCAGAATCAGTGGTCAAATTGTAAGCGTAATAAAAATTTATACACATTTAAAAATAAAAGGGTAAATAAAGACTTACTCATATCAATCATAGATACTGCCGCTAATTCACAAATTAAGCGACGTGCTAATTATATGGTATATGATATATATATATCGCGCACTCCTTTCAAGAACGTCATAAATCAAAAATCGTCAACTTTCAGTTGTGCATGTTTTCAGAATGCCCAGAAAATGTACTATATCCCAGCATAAGACGCATATTTTTAACTCAATGTTCATCCGCTACAGGGTAGAAAATGTTATTTTTGCTTTTTTAAGAAAAGGTATCGTTTAATAATTTTTTTTAAATATACTAAATATTTTTCAAATGGGGATAAAATCTTCAGGTTTTACCTAAAAAGATATGTTGCACAGTAAAAAGTTCAATAAGTGACTTGATATTTATTTTTAATACATTGTGTTATATTTTTACACTTTAAAAACGTTCTCCTGAAAAATCTAGTTTTTTTTTATTTATGACGTTCTTGAAAGGAGTGAGCGATATGTTACACGTGTTTAAAGAATAATGTACACGTGTTTAAACGTATAATGTACCCTGCTACCGTACCCGTCACACGTCACAATCTTTATTCAGAGTACCTTCGAACTAATTATGCGCGGAGTTCGCCTATCTTTCGAATGGCTAGTGAGTACGACTTATGTTTTAGCCAAGTTGACATTTTCAATTGCGGAAAATCTGTGTTGAAAAGTCGAATGGTGAGCATATTGTCCTCTCAGTATCATTAAAAACTATGCTTCTCAGCATTGTATGTATGTCCCTACTAGAATCAACATCACACACACACATTCATTCATTTGCAAGATCTACACTATTTTTTTAATACTAATCTTTATATTATTTTTTGACATCTCATCAAAGATGAAGAAGAATATGGAAGTCTGGGCATTTACGGGACTTACGACCGTCATAGGCTGGTTTAAGTGATCACTTTACACACGTGTAACATTCACCAATTCTACCCATTATTGACAACCACACTACTCAAATTCTTGGAAGTTCTATATATATGAACCAATTTAGAAACCTTGTTCATCAATCACTAGAACTTCACTAGAGACATCTATTGGTGAGATGTAAATAATATGACTAATCTTTATGTTTCTGTGGTTAACTATACTTGGCTTGTTTAATGTATATCTTTTAATTGTTTTGTTTTACATATGTTGCTGTTGTTAACCTAAATGTTTTTTTTTTATAAAAACATCGGAATGCAAGCGAAATAAGATCATTCTAATGAATGTGTGGCAAAATGATGTCTGTTTGATGTTCGAATTGTAAATAAGGAAGGAATGTATGGTTGAGATAAAGCATTATCGATAAAATTAATAATGGTGTGTTAAGATAATTTGAAAGTGTGGAACAAATGACTGAGGAAAGAACGGTAAAACAAATATTTGTGGCAAATGTACTTGGAAATAGGAGAAGAGAAAAATCAAAGAAAACTTATTATCAATTGTTTCAAATACTTTTTTTTTTAGGTCAAGGGATCTTGCATCTTTTATGTCACTGCGACCATACTAGGCCTGATTTCAAATAGTTGTTCAGGAGTCGTAATAATGAGCTGTTATAAACGAGATGCATGAATGTGGAACAGGCGAAGATTGTTTAAAAAGACAAATTGTCGTGGCGTTCTATTTACTCTAACTACCCCAATAGGGGAGCGGCATGATAGTGTGTTATTTAAGTTTTTTTATTAATAAATGATTACTCGTAGAACAATTTTATTTGAAAAATTCAAACAAAACATTCAGCATTACCCTTTAATACAATTTTCACGTTAAAATTCAGCCAAAATAAACATTATCTTATTCTAACCTCTTTTTCTTTTTTATTCGTCTGGTATAATGCCCGCAGTGAAATTATTTTCATAGAAGGTTAATAAAATTTCAAACTTTTTCTCTCCTAAATTAAAATGGTTTTACTACTCACAAATTAAATGTAAAAGGCTAACCGGTTAATGACTTTCAACGGGCTATTGGATTTTTTCAGTTTCAGTAAAATTATCCGCCTACCTAGAAAATTGTAGTCTAAGCACAATTATGTAGATACCGAAAAAAAGTTCAGTGTTCGATTTCAAGAACACTCAAATTAACATAAGCGATTCTTTAGCCCTAGGACATGCGTAATACCTTTTTTACATATGACTTTTTTAAACTTCCACTCGTTTACGAGTGATTTTTATTTATTTATTTTATTTTATCTTTAAAGACAGAAAATAAAAAAGTATATTGGCGGGCTTATTGCTAAAAAGCAATTTCTTCCATCCAACCAAAAACAGACTAGTAATATTGATCAAAACGTTTGAGACCATATAATCAGAGGGTAGATTTTAACTCTAACAAACAAAATACTCGTACATTGTAACTACAGTAAATAAAGGATATAACGCTCACTCCTTTCAACAACGTCAATTTTCAATTGCCAATCAAAAATCGTCAATTTTCAGTTGTGCATGTTTTCGGAATGCCCAGAAAATGTTCTATATCCCAGTAAAAGCGGAATATTTTTAACATAATGTTTTAAGAGGAATGAAAATAAATATAAGTGATTTTCACTCTCATATTTGTTGTCAAAAAGAAAACGAGTACAAAAAGCGCACGAATGTTCAACTTGCAATTTACAATCAAGATAACACCCCGTTGATACGATGCAGTGCCCTTTGCACCACTGAAAGAGAGTAAACATAAAAAATTACGTTATTCGCGTATTTTACGTATATATTAAACGTCGACGTAAATTGAGATTTGCACTTTAATCTCATATGGTATTTAGCTTCCCTAATAGATGTACTTATGTCGTTTCCGAGCATTTAATTGGAATCAATGTGTCAGCATTCATTTCCGCTTCAAACTGCTAACGGACGTATTTACTGAGGGTATTAAATACGTACATGTATATTTCTTTATTTATTTTCGTGTTTTATATATTTTCAAAATATTAATACCGCACTGGTATCGCGACCCGTATCAAGGCATTCGTTGACATCGTTTAAATTATGCTATAGCGGTTTAAAAAAATATTAATATTATGTACTTCAGATACTGGTTAATCCATATTTAACATACACAAATCTTCACAAGCACATATTATGTTATTTTTTATTTGGGCATTCACTTTGTGGTAAAACATGATTAAATTACCAATCAAACACTTGTTTTTAACAACTTAAGTAAAGTACTCAAGAGGTAAAAAAACAAGTGTTTTATTTATAATTTAACATAAATTATAGTTTTGAAAAAACATAATATTGTTAATATAGCATAAATATAAGTACTTTATAAATATTAAATCGGGAAACAAGCCACTGTCGTGGGCTATCATCAGTAAGTTCCTGAGAAAATAATAAAATAGTATTAAATAAATTTATAGAATGGTAGGGATAAACATTTTATATATAAGTATTTATGTATATATTTTTTAATTATCTCGAAAACATCGAACCACTTGTCATTAATTTTACAAAAATAGTGTAATATTTACAAAACATCAGTAAAATATTTAATTAATTGATTTTATCATAAAGTAAATGCCGAATCAATGAATGATTTTTTTCCCTAAAATTTATGTATCTTTGACATTGATATATGCTTTTCAATACGAAAATTTTACAAAAAGAATTTGATATTTACAAGGTATTGTAAAATATTTAATGGATAGATCTTATTAAGTGACTACCGAGTCAATTAATGATATTTTTCTCTAAAATTCATATCTTTTACTTCGACGAGAATAAGTAAGGGTTCTTATCATCCCTCATTCGATTACAGAGGATTTTTTTTCTTTTGATCAATATGCATAATATACTAACAATATACAGCGACTGTATTAAATTTTTCATATCACTCACTCCTTTCAAGAACGTCATAAATCAAAAAACTTCATTTTTCAGGAGAACGTTTTTAAAGTTTAAAATATAATACAATGTTTTAAAAATTAATATCAAGCTGCTTTTTGAACTTTTTACTGTGCAACAGATCTTTTTAAGTAAAACCTGAAGGTTTTTTCTCCATTCGAAAAATATTTAGTATATTTAAAAAACAATTAAACAATACCTTTTCTTCAAAATGCAAAAACAACACTTTTTGCCCTGTAGCGGGTAAATATTAAGTTAAACATATGCCGCTTTTGCTGGGATATAGTGTATGTTCAGGGCATTCTGAAAACATGCACAATTGAAAATTGACAATTTTTTATTTATGACGTTCTTGAAAGGAGTGAGCGATATGCTTAAATACGATTGTATAAAAATTACATTTACCTCTCATTTTGGAGATTAGGTAATTATTTTTAAAAACGATATCAATTAGTTAACGTATATCATCAATATATGAAACGGCATAAAAATCCTTTTTAAATCGTAAACTTTGTCCTATGTTTCAATGAAATCTTCCGTCGGTCATATCCAGAGCTCGAAAAAAATTGCTCTTTTTCCGACAGTTTTCTATCCAATTTTTGTTACTGCTATGAAGAATAATCGTCGCAAAGGCGTAGAGGACCCACGCGACGTGCTACGCCACTGTGCTATAGCGGATTACCGTAGTAATGACGTAGGCTGTAGTTTATATACATTGTAACAAGACCAGTGCTGCTCAAACTGCAGACACTGAATGCATCTCAATGAACACTCCGGCCATGAAATTTTTTTTGGTGCCTTCGAATGATACTTGTTTTTGAATAAATTTGACGCACTGCTTTCAAAAATGTCTTAAATCAGTTTGGTCGGATACGAAATCGAAACTGATAAAAATTGTAGCTGACTAAGTTTGTACAAAAAAAATGAGTTAACATTTAATATAATATCTACAACATTTTGAGTGTGTCCAAATACTTGTTCACAAAATCTGGATTATCTCCAATTAGTCTCCAGTAGTTATTTTCATATTATTTTTTTACATCTCATCATAGATGAAGAAGAATATGGAAGTCGTCAGCCCCGTAAATGCCCAGACTTCCATATTCTTCTTCATCTTTGATGATATGTTAAAAAATAATTATATAATATTTTTACTTAATTTATTGTTCTGGTTTCTTATGTTTTTGCTTGATCTAATATTCGTACATGAATTATCAATATTGTTATATAGTGCATTAAATGATCACTTAAACCATCCTATGATAAGATTTAAACCCTGTAAATGTTCAGGTTTTCATATTTGCCTCCCAAAAAATAAGAGCATAAACCAACTCAAACACTTGTTTTCATTTTATCGATAAAATGCTTATATATAATTTTAGGGAAGATATTTCTGCCTTGAGTTATTTCGTCATATCGACATTTCAACATCTTACATACAGCATTTTGCCGTATATTTGTCTGAGAGAACGCATTTTGACTGCATTCAGTCATTAAAATAATAATAATAAAACCCTTATCCGCACCCCAATAGTGCATAGGGCACTGCGTCATACAACGCAGTGTTATTTGATCGTTTACACATGAAGGAAAAGTGATCAGCCATCCGCTTCAGGTACCAATCCAGGGTAATATTAAATAATTATAACAGTGAAAATATCACTCATATTTATTTGACCCTCCCCCCCCTGGGAATCGAACCTGGGACCTCCAGAATGGTAGCCGAGTGTGCTGACCATTACACTACGGAGGCAGACAATAATAATAGGTATTCGAAATACTTGATCATGCCAAGTTTTCCAAATAAAAAAATAGTATTTTCAATAATTGGTGAAACGTTTGGGAAGCCATGGCGTTTTGCCGGGCTGGTTCTATAAATAGCCGCCGCGTCCGGGATGGAGCGCGCGGGCGGATGGCAATGCGGCCGGCCGCGGCGGGCGAGGCGCGCGCCCAGCACTCGGCACGTAGCAACAGTTCGGCCCTAGGGCGGGCCTCGCAATCGCCACGAATTTCAAATTGTTTCGGGCTCACAATCACCTGGCCGCGCATTTCCGTCTGCGTGTTCAACAGAAACCAGCTCTCGATTTGTCAAACAGATTTGTTATTCGACAGTATTTTTTTTAAAGATGAAAAATAATCCGCTTCTGATATCCCCTCAGACACATAGAACAGACCAATATGTGGCGTGATACTATTCAGCATAGCGGTAGCTCTTCCTACAGGCATAACTATCATCAGGTTGGTCCTGTATATAGAAATATGAAACAATCTATGCCGACGCTGCCTTAGGTAACTATTGGGAATATACAGACCAATGCAACGGATAATTTCAGGATTATCGATCATACCACGCAACAATCGATAAAAATTGCTGTTGATTGCGTGTGATGTGATAAAAACTGTTGATTGCGAGTGGCTTTGGCTTTTTCTTCACCCATATAAGTTGTGTCATATGGTATTACACTCTTGGCATCAGTTTTGTTAGCCAGTCCAACGCCTCCGGGGTCATCTCATGAATATCCCGAATGTCACCACTAAAACCATTGAGCTGGCAATCCTGCACCATATGACTTATGGTCTGCTCAGTTCCACACTCACAATCATGGTTGCTCATTTTCCCCCACTTCTAGACTAAGATGTTGCAGCAACCCTGCTCTGTTTTTACTCTGTACTGCCGTACCTATGATCTTTGGGGCAGATCAAAACCCGGCACTCGAAATGTTGGGTCCACGATATTTTTTTTATTTATTACAATTTTTGTAGCCCATCTTTCTTTCCACATTTCCTCTATGCTTGTTTCGTCTTCCTCCACTGGACAATCGATTAGTCGTAATCCTTTGTGACCTAAAAATGCCAGCTAAGCTTAAGGGAAAAGTCTATTAAACAATTGTCAGACTCACATTCCTCTATGGCTCCTGATTCTGGACGATGTATAACACTTACTCTAGGCAACTAAAAACTGCTAAAAGGCGAATGCTTAGATGGTCAGCTGGATTTGTCCCTTAGAGATAAAATAAAGAGTTCACACACTCGTGGAAGTCGGGTTGTAACTGATATCAAACGCAACACACGCTAAGCCGATACGTACAAAAGAGCTAAAATTACTTTTAAAAATTACCTTACGGTAACTCTATCTTTTTACAACTTTTTATTTTATTTAACGCTCAATCAATATATATTTCATAATAAACCCATCCGCAATTCAAAGATAAATGGCGAGAAATCAGCATGGTTTTGGAAGTTAATATTGGTTCTTAAACCTTGATTTTTTAGTGCCTTCTTTTGGAACATGCAAACGGAAATACGCATCCTGGCTACTCAAAGCTCCACGATAACCTGGCCAATTGAAGGATCACTTTCCTAGCTTCGGTAACGGCGAGCAATAGACGCTCCTTTTTATGAATGAGTTACCTACGCGTTTTGATCAACGAATTCAATTTAAAATAAAATAAAATATTTTATTTAAATTGAGTATTTTTTAACAGAACAGTTAGATCAAGTTATACACATATACGAGTATTACAAAACAAGTACTTGTACTGTTTTGTTATAAAATTCCTTATTTGTTAAAATATCTGGAAGAGAGACGGGAGGGTGGAAAAGTCTGAATAATCGGCGGGTTTGTGTGGGAAGACGCATTAATGAGTAAATGGTGAAGAATATTTTCAAATACAGAGTGGTGTGGCGTTCTATTATCTCTGCCTACTTCTGCTGGAAATCGGCGTGATGGTTAGTTATAAAATTAAAACGAAACTTTTAACTTAATATGTGTACGTATTTAAGTTTTGTACGTACATATTGGTGGAACTGCATTCTATAGAATAAAATAACAACTATTTAGTTTTTTTAACATTAATTAAATTCATGAGAAAAAAAGTAGATGAGTGTTATTATATTATATATGTGTACGTAAATTAAATATGTGGGCTTCAAAACAAGGTCTTAATCCCCTGTTACAATAAGTTATATTTCTATATCAATTTAATATGAATCTGTTGTTGGAGTGTGGCCTGAAATTTCAGCGTGGTGGCTTTTCATTTCCAATGCGGTACAAAGGCAATTAAGGGGTGGAAGCTCCAACCCTCTTTCTTTACTTAACTTCAACCCGTTCTCTTCAAATACAAGTACGCTTTGGTTAGCGCTCCCTTGTGACGGAATAATAGTTCAATTAAATACTTCATTTAGTTGAAAATGACACCGTTTTCCGCAACTACCCTCTTAGGAGGCGAAATTCAAATGCGAGTAATGCGTTATGGAGGAAAATGTCAATAGTTCTTGTTTTATACCTAAAATTAAAATAACTTTTTGAATGTCATACTAAATATGTCAATAGTTATTATTTTTTACCTCAATTCTAAATTACACTTTGAATATTATACTACAATAAATATGTCAATAATTCTTATTTAATACCTCTGAATTCAAAATAACACTGTGAATCTAATAATAAATGTTATCTTAATTTTTATGTTTTAAATCAACTTTTTCAAACTTATTGCTTTACTAACTAACCAATTACGTCGCTTTGCTTCTCCACACGGGTAGGCAGAGATAATAGAACGACACACCACTCTGTATTTGCAAACAATCTTCATCTCTTCCATATTCATGCATCTTTTCATACGTCTCCCCCCCCCCCCCCCCGATTATTTCGACTCCTATCCTGACCATTTTCAAGTATTCCTTGATCTTCGTCAACTACATGCGAATTTAAAATTTGTTTAACACATTATTTCCTCATTTCCAAACCATCTCAATACACCTTTCTTATTTTTATCGAAAAAGCTTATTTTTTTTATTAAAATTCTTACTTAGTAAATACCACTTTTTCATGATATATATTAAATAGTGGATTTTTTTTAGTAAAATTTAAATTAAAAATGGACAGGTTTTACCACAATGTTTATTTTAGCCTTGAATTCATTCCTCATTTCACCATTCGAACATCTATCATGTATCGTTTTGCCGCTATGTGACAGATCGCATTTTCACTGCATTCAGTCTACTTTCATCCTTCTTTTGTTTACTCCATGCTTCACTTTCATACTAAATGTTGGCATCAGGAATCCGTTGTGTACTGTCAGTTTAGATTTTTCATCAAAATCATCCAATAACCTTTAATTATAATTTTCTTTTACTTTCCATTTAATCATTTTAAAAACTTTCGATAAGCAAATATACTTTATTTTTTATTACTTCACATAATCTAATTAAAATAGAATATTAAGAATAAATAATAACTTTTATACTGTAAATATGTATTTATCCGTTTTAAATGAATTCAATGAATCTTTGAATATAAATGTATTTATACTTTTATAACTGTTTTGCATAAAACTTGTGAGAAAGTTTGTTATATCTCATTTATTCCGTCAAACTTTTGAAGAGAAAACTCAATTTAAACTCAACATCAACTCAAAAACCTACACTTTCGATTGTATAATTTTGATCGATATTAACAACGCTCCTTGATAAATGGGATGGTATAAAAATATGTAAATATAATGCTTTACAAATTTCTAAAAGTTTAAAGATCAAAAATATATTTAGGATAATTAAAAATTTTGTCTTCTTACGGACTCGACTTTTATGTGAATTAAAGAAAAAAATATTGTTGTATCAATCATTTAAAAATCTTATATTTCTTCTTCTTACCCTTGATTGAACCCTACGATGTAATGCACCATATCGACCCAGTTTTTTTCTTGATCGTTAATTGAATGAAAGCAAGGTGATTAGTTCTATGCTTCTTACTGACCACGTCAAGTTTTACTCGGTGTGTCTCCGTTCCTATTTCCAATACATTCGCCCAATAAAGTTTTTTTACCCTTCCTTCCGGAATCGCTCATTTCACATGTTCAAACCATCTCAATTTCTGACTAGACCACTCGACTTGTGACCACTATCAACTATGATAAAAAAAATGTTTTACATATCGCTCACTCTTTTCAAGAACGTCATAAATCAAAAAACTAGATTTTTCAGGAGAACGTTTTTAAAGTTTAAAAATATAATACAATGTATTAAAAATAAATATCAAGCCACTTACTGTACTTTTTACTGTGCAACAGATCTTTTTAAGTAAAACTTGACGGTGTATTCTCCATTTAAAAATATTTAGTTTATTAAAAAAAAATTAAACAATACCTTTTCTTCAAAATGCAAAAACAATACTTTCTGCCCTGTAGCGGGTAAATATTGAGTGAAAAATATGCCTCTTTTGCTGGCATATAGAACATTTTTTGGGCATTCCAAAAACATGCACAACTGAAAATCGACGATTTTTTATTTATGACGTTCTTGAAAGGAGTGAGCGATATGTGCCGGGGTTGGCCAAAATGCATTCTTCTTCGGCTTATGGCCAGTTTTTAAGAGGGATTATAGTCTCCTGCTAAGTCGATTCTCAGCTGTAAATAAATCTCTTTGGTGGCCTGCCCGGAGGTTATTTATCTACCTTGGAGTTGGCCATGCAGTACGAAGTGGGAAAGACTGGATGATTCCATTCTCCCCACATGCAAATACCATTTATCTTATCCGTTGTCTTCCGACCCAACGACATCTTCGATTGTTGGGTAATATATCCAAAATTAAACAAAGTTTAAAGGATTGAATTCTACACTTATTTATGTATATGTTAATACGTGACGCGTTTCGTCTTATTAAGACATTATCAAACACTCAAGAGTGTTTGATAATGTCTGAATAAGACGAAACGCGTCACGTATTAACTATTAACATACACTCAGAGTGTTTGATAATGTCTTAATAAGACGAAACGCGTCACGTATTAACATATACATAAATAAATGTAGAATTTAATCCAATAAACCTTATTTCTCGAAATAATACAATAAACCTTGTTTAATTTTGGATATATTACCCAACAATTCAATATGGAATTCTACCAACTGTCTGCAGTTACAATAAATGACATCTTCAATCTTGCATATTTCTCTTATCCCAGTATTCCTTATTCTAATATCGTAGAGCCTTCCCAGATATGCTCCTTAGCGCACTTTAAGGGTTTTTTTTTCACCAAAATGTCAACCTGTCTAATTTCCCTTGTCGGCTCCTACTCACGACGCGACGTCCACTTGTTGCAGAGTGCCCGCCCGCGGCGGACGGCATGGAGCGGTTCGCGTGCCCCACGCCGGACCGCCAGGGCCGCTACCGCTGTATAGACGACCACGTGCTGTGCGACGGCTTCATCGACTGCCCGGCGGGGGAGGATGAGGACCGCCAGGCCTGCATGTTCTATAAAACTGTGAGTGGACACCTTTAATTATATGCTTTCAGTCATTCAAATCTGGAAATCAAAAAATCCCCCCGCTGTCTACAGGAGACAATTTTTAATGTATCATCACCCTTTAAGTATATATTTTCTTATTTTTTTTACAAAAATGTTAATAATATGAGTATATAACCACTCACCGAGATTTTAATGTCTACCGGATTCGAGACGTACCCGTCTCTTCGTCAGGACAATCACTATTACAGCGTGCAAATAATACCACCCTTCACCACCATAGCACCATTTACACACTTAAAACTACACAAAATGTGTAACACATGCGATTTTTGGTCGAACCCCCGAAGACCAACATGCACTACAGTTTTCACCACAGACATGCGTTACGAGCCGAGGTTAAAGATGCACTAAGGTTAGACTTACCTGCATGTTGGTGCATGTTGGTCTTCGGGTCGAACATTTTGTGTATATATACATCACATACCCAACGTAACATACCAAAAATCGTCAATTTTCAGTTGTGCATATTTTCGGAATGCCCAGAAAATGACATTTATCCCAGCAAAAGCGGCATATTTTAAACTGAATATTTTCCCGCTACAGGGCAGAAAGTGTTGTTTTTGCATTTTGAAGAAAAGGTGTTGTTTAATAATTTTTTTAATATACTTAATATTTTTCAAATGGAGGGAAATAAAAAGATTTTACCTAAAAAGATCTGTCGCACAGTAAAAAAAATATCAATAAGTGGCTTGATATTTATTTTTAATATATTTTATTATGTTTTTATCAAATTTTTAAAACGATCTCCTGAATTATTTTTTTTAATATGACGTTGTTGAAAGGAGTGAGCGATATGTACATTACATCAATTACACATGGATGTGTTACTTGAAAAGGGTTTAAGGGACTTCAAGGGTTATTTTGTCAATTTTGTCCAAAGCAAAAACACCCTGAAAAAATCTAGTCGTCTCTCATGCCTCATGCTGGATGGGAATCTTTTAATCCTTATGTAAATCTCCAATTAAGGGATGACGGGAGGGATCCTGAAATATTTCAATTATGCAAATATCCTGTCATGTCGGTTTTATCTGATTGCTTTAAAAATTCTTTAATTACATATATAGAAATAAAAACACCTTCTAGCACTTTGTAAATATTCTAAATGAATTTTCAGAATGTTACCTTAAGAATGGTGATATAGGAAAAGAACGCAAGGCTTAGATAAGCATTATCGATAAAATTAAGAAAGGTGTGATGAGATGGTTTTGGCATGTGATTCAAATGAGTAAAGAAAGAATTTTATGAGGCGAATGTGGTCGGTAATAGAATCAGAAAAAAACGAAGAAAACTTGAAATGCCCAAGTATTTCAAATATTGAATTTGGCGAAGTCAAGAGTCGGAATAACGGTGGGTTTGTATGAGGAGATGTATGGATGTGGAAGAGGCGAAGATTGTTTGCAAAGTCAAAGTGATGTGGCATTCGTTTCTCTCTCCCTTTCCCTGCGATAGATATATATATATATGTATATATATATATATATATATATATATATATATATATATATATATATATATATATATATATATATATATATATATATATATATATATATATATATATATATATATATATATATATATATATATATATATATATATATATATATATATATATATATATATATATATATATATATATATATATATATATATATATATATATATATATATATATATATATATATATATATATATATATATATATATATTTATATATAAACTATTAACTGTAAAATTGACAGTCTGTAGAAACAATTTTGCCAGTTAAAAAAAAACATACTTAATGTATTTTGGAATTCGACAATCGCAAAAAATAAATTATATATTTTTCATACAACGTCACTGCTTTATGTGATATATCGGGCAAGGATGGTTTGTAAAAGATTCATAAATAACTGAAGCATTAAATCACATTTGAAAAACTGGAATACCTTTATTGTCAAAAAAAATCACTCTTTTTACCTCGTTAGAAATACCCCTTTCAAAACTGGAATACGCGACGAAAAATTGTTATGTAAATTTTCGAGCCGTAAGTCGAGCCGAGGCTTTACGTTTTACATGCTTCAAGAAAGAAACGGATAAATCCTGATTTATTTATCCGCAAAATGTTACGTAAATTTATTGAAAAATATTCAGGCACCTATTGGGAAACGTGTCACCTTTATGCGGGGGATGTTCTGGAAATTCATATTTTACCGTGTAAATTCCTAATTTTTTTCACGCTTAACGATTATGATCGTCGGTATTTTTCATTATTTTTCTTGCAAAGGTCACTTGTGACAGCTGATTTAGACAAATAATGTTACTTTTTTCATATAAAATTATTTGAATAAAAGTATTTTAACATGCAATCAAATACGCCATGTATTTGAAATACGTGTATTCAAAAACATCCATGAATTAAAAGCTGTTTTATGTCTATTTTTAATTGCACAATTATTAATTTAATAAAATATAATACAATTATATTACATATAATAATATACAATTTTAAAATAAACAATGTTCTTTTGACTGAAATAAGTATGTGTTTAGGCTAAATGTTTGTTTCTGTGTGTTGAATCTTGAAGTTCTATGTACGTTATTATCATACAGTGTGTTTGTGATTCTCAAATGCATATGTAGGATAATATTTCAATATATTAGGTGTCTCAACTTGAGATGAATGATTTATCATTTTTATACGCTTAAATATAGAAGTCTAAGCATCCCAGGGCTTCCGACCTGGCATTTAGCTGGCTTAAGTGATCACTTAACCCGATGAAACATTGAACTTTATACAAGTGTAAATAAAGTGATCACTCAAACAAACTAAATGTAATATCGTAAGCCCTGGTATGCTCCAAATTCCATCTTTTTAGGCATAAAAAATATAAACGCTTCATATCAAGTTATAATATAGATATATCGCCCGACGGGTAAATAATCCAATGTGTGATTAACACTTCTAACAAGATTGAGAAATAGAAGTCTGAGATTTAACACTGTTAATGGCTGGTTTAATGTATAAACTAGTTGGTTAATTTATGATTAGATAGTCAATATTACAAAGTGTACTTTGTACCTTCCTTCTTCATTTGAATAAAAAAGATATGACACTTTATCTCATGTTAAGACATAAACAATACTTTGAATTTCAATTATATGTACGCCTTAAGTTTAAGTTCGTCACATATGTATCATCTCTTATTATAAATTAAATAAATAAGAATCGGATTGAATGGAAAATATTGAACTAAACTGTAATGATTTTCTTCCATAATATTTTTTGAATACAACTGTTACATGTATAACATTTTAGCAATTGGTTTAATCCCGATTAATCCTTTTTTCCCTTTTTTCTTCCAGACAAAGGCTCATTTGGACGTCCTGGCTGATGCACTGCTGAGGTGGGCAAGAGGACGTTAATCAGAAAAGCATACATTACGCATTCCTGTAAACTATTTCACAAATTATTGTATTTCTCTAGAAGTTAATTCTCTTTACGGAAAATGCTCTTCGAGCACGAAATGCAATTAAAATAATATAGAAAAATATAATTTTATCAATAATTTGCAAACGTAAATCAATATCTTGGCCTTCACGTCTTGAAGACCTGTTATTTAAATAAACCTAAGCTTATATCATCGATGTAAAGCAGACGTCGTTTTATTAGTAATAAAAACGATTTTTGATGCGTTTCCGCGTCAGTGACGTCATTAAATATTTATCGATAGTTTATATTATCCTAAAATCAGTTTAGTTGATAATCTTTATGTACGCTACTTTTTCGGTTACTTAAATCCTGAAGCAATTGAACCGTTAAAGAGTTATTAAACTTCTTGAGAAACAGTATATTTTTGTATTTCATTTTCAAATATAATTTTGATATAAGACATTTCTGTTTCCAATACATAACCGATTATCCGTGTAACCTCAGTTCTCTCCTTGTTTGAGTATTATTCATTAGATAGGTATAAAATATTGTAAAACAATTTACTACCAGATATTATCCGTACTGCAATACAAAACTGGAATTCCTCTCTTAGTATTGACACTCGTAACTTCCAGGCGAATGATTTCTTTAGATCAACAGTGGATGCAGTAAGACTGAACAGATGTTTTTAATTTCGTTAGCTAGAAATGCCGCGAAGGGATACCCGTAACGATTCTCGGTCGGGGGGCGTACGGGAAGACTTCGCTGCACTGATTTATTTTTGAAGAACTGATCATATATTTTTTTAAACGTTCATTTGTATCGAATCAACGTATTACTTCGCTTTTCGTGAGACAAGTTTGCTGTCAACGATTTCGTGCGAGCAACTATATTTTTCAAAACATATCGCTTAAAGAGACGAGACGGATCAATATTGGGATGTAACGATCTAGATTAACGCGTGTAAGCTAGCATTTGTAATATTTCTATAGAGAGGTCCGAGCCTCGACTGCCGCAGTAGCTGTTCCATTCCTACCCTTCTATTTTTATAGTTCTCCGTAGAGGATATTACGAGAAACATTTTCTACTCTTTATTTTCCTATAGAACTGAAGACATTCATTTTTTCCTCTGAGCCAAAGTGGAGTTAAGTATAGTAAATGATATTTATGTAAAATATGGATCAGATCGGTTTTCGAGGATAGAAATTTACATACTATCTCAGAAAAATGGCAGCTATAATTATTGTTCACAGTTACTTGTATTAAATATTATAACTTTACGTGTTTAACTATAAGATAAGGATAGATGCATAGTGTAAAGGGTGGCCTGAAGGAGAAGGGGAGTACGATAATACAATGACCTCAAGGATGAGAAATGCAGAATTAAGGAAATACCTCAAATCACGCGCTTATTTCTGTCAAAGATATTCGCAAACTTAATTAACTTAGTAACCTTTCTTGGCATTTTCTTGTTATTTATTTTTTATTGCTTAGAGTAAATAAATAGTTTGCTTGTTGCAAAAAACCCTTTCCAGAATGTCTCACTCATTACTAACGTCACATTACGTTTACTAAAGTAAAGTTATATGTAAATAAGGAAATTAAGAGTATTTTAAGTAGATCTACCTTCATGACTTGTTTACTGTATTACTGGTATCAACTGTTAACTCTCAATCCTCGATGTTTCTGATATTGTCTACTTGTAGTTATTAGTTATATTTTAAAGGCCTTCAGTATGGGCTTTATTCGTTACTTTCTAGTGAATTACTTTATAAGGATGTTGTAATTAATAATATATTATTATTCTCATATTCATTGCAAAATCATAAATATTTTAAGTTTACTAGAATTCACTAAATACTTGTTCCGGAAAAATACTCTTGCAACCGACTTCAAGTTCAGAAAAAGTTTTTTTGACTGATCTGTTTTCTATGATTTCTGAATCAAAGTACCTGTATTTTTTGTCATTTGTTTTTAAATACATTTATTTAACTTTTAAGCACTTCAGAAATTGGACTTCAAGCATTTAAGTATTCAAAACATGTTTTTCAACGGACGCAGAAATGTTTCAGTAAAAAAAAACGAGAAACCTTCATTAAAATTGTTACGTAAAATATATTCAGGATTCTTTATATTCAGCATTGTAAAAGCAAGTAAAAATTTTAACGAAGCTTTTAAGATTAGGTTTTTAATTAACAATAAATTTATGGACTACATTATCCTGGAGTGTGTAAGCCGAGTAGAGAGAATATGAAATAAAATTACAAGTGAGCAGAATTTAAATGTCACACATGAAAACAAATTAAATTTTTCATAAGCGCATCGTATGCAGGTTTTTTTCCACTTCTGACCTTTGTCTCATTATAACCGGTAACAAAAGCTCCAGTGCAACTGGCACGTAGGTTACATATTTCCCGGAAAGCTTTCTTTACGCGAAGGCTTTCGTAATTACCCCTAGGTCCTGCGATTTCCCGAGCGAGCAATGTGTACTGGGTACTAACTAAGCGCTGAATGATGAATTTCTGCCACAAACCATCACGCGAGAACTATGTACAAAAGTACATCAACAATTAAAAAGAAAATATTTATTTTTATAAATGTATGTATATATATATATATATATATATATATATATATATATATATATATATATATATATATATATATATATATATATATATATATATATATATATATATATATATATATATATATATATATATATATATATATATATATATATATATATATATATATATATATATATATATATATATATATATATATATATATATATATATATATATATATATATATATATATATATATATATATATATATATATATATATATATATATATATATATATATATATATATATATATATATATATATATATATATATATATATATATATATATATATATATATATATATATATATAAATATATAATATATATATATATATATATATATATATATATATATATATATATATATATATATATATATATATATATATATATATGAAATTCGTAACCTAATTTTTTAAACATTGCACATTTCTTTTCGATTTGATACCGATTTCAAAAACATGTAATTTTTTTTTAAATCCCAAGATTTTTTCAACAATTTTTTTTTAATTACTCATCAGTTGAGATCAATATCGTAGTTTCTTACTAGCGTAGTTCCGCGGAACTACTTCCGTGGTTAGTGTCATTGACTCAGGTTAGAGTTCAGAGTCGAGGCTCGACCCCGCTCTGCCACAACTTGATACCTACGATAGACACAATCTATTAAGATTTACCTCAAAATAATACTAGATTGAGGATTTGCGCACATCAAAATTTAACAAATATTACATGTTTAATTTTTAAAAGTATTTTAAGAGTACGGTAGGTACTCCATTATAATTATTATAAAAATAAAATACCTGCAAGATTATTACATACTTTTTCATAATGCTTACGTAAGATGATATAGCTGTCACTGATAAAAAATATTTAGAAGTGTCATCTTTAGATTATAATAGGAATAATTCAATTTAAACAATATATATTAAATTGCACTTTTTCTCATTTAAATGTCAATTCAATAACACCATAATAATAACATCATGGAGTTAATTTACTAATGAAGCGACTTGGCATTTTCTTTGTGGAAAAACATGGTAAATTTAAAATATTAAAAATTTAAAATAAAACACTTACTCAATACCACATTTGAGTTTATTCACGTAAACACGACTATTTGCGAAGATCTTCCCATCACAAAAATGGTAAAAATATAAACATTGTTTTCACCAGTTGATGAAAACATCTGTAGTTCCCGAAACTAGCCGCGTTTACATTGATAAACTCAAAAAGTTTTATTATATAAGTTATGTTTTAAAACTAGTTAAAAAAATTATATCGTAGAAATTACAGGACTCAGGAAAAAATGCCATTGCGTTGGACAAAGACAATGATAGAACAGTTGCGTCATTATTTGATTTTATAGCCACAATGTTTCTCTCTAGAATTATCAATTGAAAAAATATTATATCTATATTTTAAGAATCACCGTTATAACGCACTTTAACGTAGATTTCAGCACCTAGTTTTAAATTCGTAGAATTCACGTATTGCACTTTTCTGCATCACATTTACGAAGAAAAAAATAACGCAAAAAAAAATTATATCGATAGATAGCTTTTTAAGGGTACGATGTTTTAAGAAGTTATTGGTCGGACATTTTGTGGAATGAGTACACTTTGCTGGAATTAAAGTAAGTGTAGGAGTTAAGAGTAAATGTCTATTTGACGTTAGTAAATATATTCCAGAATTCTATGTGTATTTATGAAATTAAATTGTCAAATCTAAGTAGATTTTGTCGTAAATTTATTACATTTTAAGAAAGAGAAACATTCGTCCAAGTAATGACGTCATAGGTTAAGGGTAGATGAGGGAATGAGTAAGATAGTTTTGCAACGGTTTGTAAAATAGTTTTGTCATTTGATATAAGCTCATTCGTAAAGCGATTAGGAGGCTGGACGTTGTGAACTCGATCGATAATAAAGCGATTTATTTATTTTCTATAAAAAATGGCCATTTCGTAGTTGCGCTGTTAAAAGCTGACAAGGTAACGAACGCGTGGGGAATCGGAACAAAATTTTAAGCATCTTTCGTTTTGGTATATTTTTCTAAAATCTCGCCTGAAGACCTCCGGGTGATGACGTCGTGAATATTTTATTCAACGTTTGACGTCATCCTGAGCCACCGACCGTCTCCATTTGTGATTTTGAAACGTCTTGATTTGAACACGTACAGTTTCGAAAACCCGTTCAGACATCAAAGTGAATATTTGATTTTAATTAGCAATCGATGACTTCACATTGTTCAATGGTCGCTTTCGTAAGGACCTTATTTCGTCATTAGATGTGAAACAATGAATAATTCGTTGAGAATTTCAGATGAAACATAATCAAATAACAACAGATTCTTGTAATGAAACGATTTAAATGGCAAGTTTTTTCCTTGAGTACTGATATTTCTATTGATATAAGGACATTATTTTTTTTGTTATCTTTCTCTCCACCACCTCTTGTAATATTTTTCAGGCTTTGGGATTTTTCAATCCACTTACTACCCGCAACGGGGACAATGTCATCGTCCCATTTTTTCTGGAGTCACCTTATTCCTCTCTTCATATCCCACGATAACATAACGTCTGACGGAGAATAGACGGCTATAAGTAGCGTCTGTTTCCCATGTTAGGGGCGGCTACAAACACCATCTGTTCCCTATGTCAACTTAAACTCACCATCACGTTTAACAAACGTGGTGTTTAAATGCTGAAAACCTTTTAAATAACAAAACAAACCATGACCTCGACTTTTTGAAAACAAAACTACCTTAGGTGAGTAGAGCTTATAGCTCAAAATTTCACACTGACTCAAAAACGGAGAGCCTCAAGAATTCTTGCGGAGGTAAAAGCCGAAAAAAAACACTCAAAGCTTTATATAATTTAAATAAATAATGTCTCCGAAAGAATAAATGAAAGTTTAATTTTTCCAATTATAATCCAAATGATGACACTTTTTTTAATTTTTAAAATACATCAATTCATTCGCTTACCCGGTTATGCCCGTGATTAAAATTGTTATGTTTGAATTTCTATTTGTTTCGTCTTTTTACGTTTACTAATGTCATTCTCTGAAAATTGACTTTTTTTCAATTGATTAAAAGTACTGATAGTTTCTTATCTAAATATTCCACTTACAAAAAAAACCTATCAACACAAAAATCCAATATAAAGGCATGTGAGACATTAGCGCCGTAGCATCCATTTCATTAACTATTACCCATCAACCTAATCATTAACATCAACTGTTAAAATATCAAGGACTTCGAGTAATTTCACAAGATAAACTGATGTACTTAGATGTATTAAAAGAGTGCGCTGTCAATTCGTTTGTTGACCTAAAAATCCGTATGTAGATAATCTAAGAAAAAATTATTTAAAAATTTTCATCTATATGTTTTTAAAACAAGAAAAAAACCATCAAAAAACCTTTTAAAGACTCGCGACGAAAAAAACATTAATTTATTATGATGTTAACAGACTTTGAAAGTTTACCTGAAATTTATTTATCTCAATTATAAACTAGTTAAAATAAAAAAAATGTAAAAAAAGTAAATCTCAAGCATAAATTACATCAGCATTATTATATTATTATTGTTCCAGGTAATTCAAAAATAAAATTGAGGTTTTACCTTCGAAATATTATCATGCAAAAAATATAAAATGGTTAATCTTACAAAGGCTTCTCTTTTGACGTGGGAGATTCAATTTCTCATTTTTTCCCCTTATATAAATAAGGCGAGTGCGTCACTTTACTGAAAACAATTTCTGCTCCTTTTGAAAATATTTCGTGCTTTTCCTGAAAAAAGTTACTGAATTCCGGGTATCGTCATTTATTTCAATCTCACGTTATATCGTATTTATTATGGATATAAATTGGTTACATTTTGCTTTTCAGCATAGAATTCTAGCATGATAAAAATTGATATTGTTTATGAAAAATTTATGATCATACATCTCTGCATACATTATTACTTGTCATACGTTTAAGTTCCAAATTTTAAGTCCAATTTCTGGTTTGTTTGAAAAAAAAATTACTTGAAATAAAAACAAAACCTTTTTATCTAACTTTGAAATTGATTATTTTATCTTACTAATTATTACTTGTTATGTAATTTTGTTCGATATTTGATCAATAAAATAAAACCGCATTAATTATATACAAGTATGCAATTTTATTTGAGAAAAATGACAATGAAATAAAGATGGATTTTTTTCAAATCAGTAAATTAATATTGATTCGAGAATAAAAATTAAATTCAAAAAACTTTATGATTTTTTAATTAAATTAAAGTAAATATCATACAACAACAAAATATTTATAAAAAATCTTGACATTAAAAATATAAAAAGATCGGTTAGCAAGAGTGTTATTAGGAAAACCAAATAATTAAGAATTTTTTTTAGTTTTTTTTATTATTATTGACTTTTAATCTTAATTGTACATACATTTATCTTCATAAATACTGTGTATGTTACATACGCGGATCACTCAACCATAAATGACATTATAAGCACATCGTGAGTAGGTTAATTAAGTATTCATTTAAGTATAAAATTTATGTATCGTTAATGTTTTGCACTGATATGCACCGACACCAATTTATGTAATATGTAATATGTAACCTTATATTAAAATAAATGTTGGCACCCGTACATTTAACATTTAAACTCTTAAAATGTGTCATTTAACACAACACACTTTAATTTTAAATTGCTCACAAAACATACATTGGATACCTTAGTATCTCGAGAATTTCGAGCAAATTAAGATATCTACAAAATTATATAGTGAAAATAAAAATATTAAAATAAAAGCTGTTAACCTTCGTCTTGCCGGAAAAAGAATAATACATTAAAAAAATGTTTTTCGAGAGTATAAGGATCACAAAGAGTTACTTTACATTGCATCATATGAATGATATTTGTATTATATGAATACATTAAACAATGATTCCTTTATTGCAGGTTTATTCCTAAAATAAAATTACATAATTAAAATTACATAAGTATCATTAGGATGTTACCAGGATGATATCAGGAAGAATCAGGATCCAATCTGATACATGTATAAAAACTATCACTGAGGTTCATATTTTAACTTGTAATTAACTCTTTGATAATCACTCTCAAGTTAAGAATTCAAGAAGTATGACAGAGTAGTCTCGTTTAATTACTGTTTTAACAATAGACATATTTAAGAGAAAATCTATCTTAAAGGCTAAATAGTCAAGAAAAGGGTTAACTTGCTGTTTTTTAATAAATGTGGTGAGTTTTATTGATTTTACTCCCTTTAAAACGTTTGTATAACTTTTACATATATATAACGTTTATATATAGTATTACGATACGATATGCTGAGATTCGTGATCGGAATGTCAAAATATTGTTCATTTCTTTCATTTCCTTTGAAAATATTGTCAAAAAAAAAACAATTGTATGAAATTGGTATTTTCGCATCTTTTATGAATTAAAGTAACACCAAAAACGTGTATGTTTTTACGAAGTACTTCTTATTTTAGGCCTGTTTTTATTCAAAATATGTTTTATGTAAACGATAGCTTCGTCTTTAACAATTCCTATTTTCCAATATTTCTTCACAAGAAATAATTTAAAGAATCTCATATTTATGGTATAAATAAATATAATATTAATTTATATATATATATATATATATATATATATATATATATATATATATATATATATATATATATATATATATTTATATATATATATATATAAATATATATATATATATATATATATATATATATATATATATATATATATATATATATATATATATATATATATATATATATATATATATATATATATAAATATATATACACATATAAATATCCCAACGTTCGACATCTATTATCCAGTACCCTTTGCATTAATAGTTTTGGATGAGGAAGAAAAATACAAGAATAAGGTATTTATTTATGAATAATACTTGGCTATCGGTTTCATAATTTTTTGTTAAACTTATGATGGCGTTTTTTTTTCTATGACTGTTTTTTTTAATGCATTGTCAGCAAGTACCTGTATATAAAGTGTATTTATAAGTTTAAGCACTAACTGCCTGTTTATATGCACTGCAATTAATTGTGATACTAACTTATATTAATGTGTAATATTGTTAACATGTAATGTATGTTGAAAAATATGTTCGTTTATAAAAATATAACATTTAATGTAATGGGGTTCTTAAATTTTTCGTACATTCAATTAGTTATTGTTCAATTACCACGTAGCATTAAATGCATTTAATTGCTTACTAAATTGTAAGGGTTTCATACATTTTCTGTTCTGATTTATGTATGCTAGATCTGTTTTTGTAATCCAAACTAATCGATAAAAAAACCACTTCAAAATAGTATTTTTTACTTACATTAATTGTTTTTTATATATTTTTTATTAATAAAATATATTTTCAATTTAAACTTGTGGGATGAAAATGAAACACCTAATTTTTAATACATCTTTAATAATTTGGAGGTGAAATTTAAATTTAAAAAATATTTATTTACATTTAAGTTTTAATTTAAAATTCTTCGGCCTGTTAAGTTTTTAAGGCAATTTTTAATAAAAAAATATATTAAGTAAATATTATTAAATTATTTAATTAAATCGATTCACTACATATCAATGTAGAATCATTAAGATTATTGATTAATTTTTAAAAAAACTTATTTAAATAATAGTTTTAAAAAAACATGTTAAAATAATTTCAAATTCTCAGATAAAATTCTTTACTTGTTGAGAGTACTTTTTAATTTTTTACTGTTGGTTCATTCTGCTTAAACTTGCGAATATTTAACGATAAACGAATACATTTTTCAAAATATTGTACTGGTAAAATCCTGCCACAAAACTGTATCACGTTATGCAAAAAAAAATTTTTTTTCAAAACTTTTAATAAAATCTGTTTTTAATTGATCTTTTTCTTGAATACGTAGGTTAGTCATATATAAACGAAACATACAATATATTTAAATTTAGATTCAACTTAGTAAAAATTACTTTTTTTTCAATCTATTGTGACACCTGTTTTGATGCAGGTTCAGTATTATTTAAAATTATTTATTGATTTGGCGTTTAATTTGTAGAACTCCATTTTTATTTTTGTATTAATTTTAAATCAAACATGGATTTTTTGAGTCTACTAAGTTGTATTTTAAAAACAAAAACACATAAAAAATTATATTGTGACAATTGTTTCGCCTTGTTAGGGTATTATCAAACGAATGTTTCGTTTGTAATACAAACGTTTGTAATGCAAACGGAACATTCGTTTGATAATGCCCTAACAAGTATGTGTTTTTGTTAGTAAAATACAACTTAGTAGACTCAAAAAATCTGTGTTTGATTTAAAATTCATCGAATCGAATTATGTGTCGCAATCGATTTCAAGATATTGTGGTATTTACCAAATAACATTTAAATTAAAAAATATATACATTTCACAACAAAATGATTGTTGAATCAATTGATAACAGATATATAATCCTTTGACCTTTCAAACACATCAATCTTTGACATGATTTGTTCCTTAGACTGTATCGTTTATCTGCGTAGAACAACCGGTTTTACGTCTTTACGCCCAAGAAATTAAATTATTATGTATTGCGCAACTGAAGGGTACAACTCTAGTTCTGAAATGTTAAGCCGAACTTCTGAATGGTTCTAACGAGTACTATTGCTCTTTCAACCCGATACGTCTAGAACTGACTAAACGCTCTTACCAAAAGCACTGTTCATAAGTTTCGTTTATTAATAACAACCTAGTTATAACTTCAAATCTACCAAATTACTTCAGATCTTTGAAGACTCAATACAACTCTGCGTTGTCTAAAAATCATACTTTCTTCAAGCTTGATATAAATCAATGTCTATTGGTGAAATCATGTACTCAAAATATTATAAACGTTAATTTATTTGTAAAATTATAACAAACAGAATGATTGATTAACTTACAATAGCATCAAGGTCAAAAATAATATTAATATCAAAGTACACAAGTTTTATGTTTGAAAATTTGACACATCAACCAATATCTGTAAATACAATAACTCATGCACATACTTAGAAACTGGCAATGTTACATTACAACAAATATGTATAAACTCAAACATTGTATTACATTTTAAATTCCCTTTTTTATGTTACAAATGAACCAAGATTTAAATTTGATAATGGTACATCCATACAAACTTGATATTGGTGTATTTTACGGATGAAGCAACGTGCGAATTATGTATCACGAACCATATATGTATTTATTCTTTACATACCGTAATATTAACATTGGCACATTGAATAATTTTTAAGGTGTATATTACATACAATATAATTAGTACAAATTGGAAACTTGAGAAACAACTTAGTTCCATTTGAGTAGATTCTAAAACGCAAACAAAAAATATGATACATTTTGAAATTTCAATATCGATGAAGACGAATATTGAAGTCTGGATATTGGGCTGAATAAGTGAGTACACGTGAGTAACCTTCACCATTCTACCCAGATTGACAACCACACTGCTATAAATTATGGAACTCCTGCATATATCATAAATCTCATGACGCTTCATGTGTGACTTCACTGGAGCCATCTTCGATTATTTTGAAAAAGCTTTTATTGAGCCAAGTAATGGATTAATGTAAAAATAACTCTTTGGTGGAGAAATTTAGATTTGGAAACAAGGATTTTGACTCAATCAAATAAATTATGAAAAAATATGTTAGTTTATACTCTTATCTATCGAATAATGAAAACAACAAAAAATAACCGTTCCAAAAATATGCAGTTAGAAGATTGTGCAAACATCTCAGAGTCTACTATGATAGAATTTTGTTGTTACTTGATATCTTTATTCCAATTTGAATAGATATGTATATTGGCACAAACGCACCAAGCGCACCATTTGTGTAATTCTAGTGCATCATAATATAAAACATTTTATTTTACAGATATTGGTATATTTTACATTCTTACCAAGAGTAGCATAAGACGTATGCGTGATACAGTTTTTGTATAGTTAAGTACTTTCATATTCATAGTAATAACTTAATGTCACTGTACCTAAGAACCGGGTAATCTCTATCGTATACATGGTTCTTTATATAATATAAATATATATACGGACTAATTAAACATTTTTGAAATGAAAGCAATCTGATTTGATCGATTAAAGTTAAATGTTCCCGTTTTGTATAAAAATTTTAATGGCAGGGTAAATTGACGAATTCACATGGGTACCTCACTGGGAGACATCAAGAGATCGACGTTTTTCTAAATAGAGTACAACATTATCTGATGGTAACATTTCATGGGTCGCTTGTTTTATACATTACAAGTCAAAATGCCCCCAAAAAATCTCAAAGTACCTATTGAATGGCAAAAGGAAACTTTATGTAGCTTTGCCATGAAAGTAATTTTAATGTTTTAAAATATCTATTGAATCGATTCCATGTATTCACATCATATTAAAACGATACACAATGAGGTAGTGAAATGTAGAGTAAATGATAAAAAGTACTTCAACTATTGATGAGATATGCTTTTATAAATGATGAGTACTTTGATCAATGATGAGATGTACGTTGATCGATAATGAGATATATTTTGAACAATTATGAGATGTACTTTGATCAACGATGAGATGTACTTCGATCGACGTTGAGATGTACTTTGCTCGATTCGGTAGTTCTTTTGGGTGTATCCAGGCCACCCATTTGATTTCGCAATGTCCAATTCAAGTACCTACTTATTTCATAAATTCGATGAATTTTGAAAAGTGATATTTAAAAAGATTTCAAGTGCTGACTTATGAGAAGATATGACGATGCCCGGTGGCACAATGCACGTCGCACACTTTATATTATAATATTAGACGTAAAAATGCTAGTTGAAGTGTCTGCACATTCATTTTGAATGCACTCTCATATAATACGTGTCTATTTTAAAAATATTTCCATTAAACATTAAATTGTTTAATATTTATTTTTAAAATTTACATCAATGTGAAGAAAAAAAACTTATTGTAGCTTTTAATGCATGTTTAAAATATTTCGTGCTTTTATTTTCCTTTTTTTCATACACTAAAAATTAAGCTTATTTGTTATCATCAATGTCAACTGTATTGTAAAATCATTTGTTCAATTGTACTAGTTCTTTTGTTACACGGACTAATAATTTCGTACGAAAGTGAATATTTTTTTAAAGCTTAAAATATTTTGTCTTTATTGAAGTAATGAAGGAAGAAGCTTCGAGTTGTATATATTACGTGATATGAAATTGTATAGCTCATCAAAATCAATTATTAAAACTTTGTAAAGCCCCTTAGTGACAGTAATTATGAGAATCTTTACATTCCTCAAAGGTGAGTGTTTTGTTTCCCGCCGTTTGTAAATACACTGTTACGATTCACAAGTAAATTGTTGCTTGGATTTGAAATTTGTAAGTCATTTTATCTTCGCACGTTTTTTCCGTGAAATGTGTGATGATGAAATATTCGCTTAACACACTTTAAGTCCATATATTATAATATCTCTATAAAGACAAATCATATTTTATATATTATATAGTTTTTATATGTTTAATAAAATATTGCTATAGTCGGTTTCTGGTTTGATTTTTCTATTCCAGTGAATTTGTATTAATTTATTTCGATATGACTGAAATAGTATAAACTTTCTCAGAATAAATTACTAAGGAAATAAACTTATTTATGTATTATTTTCTTGATTAGTGTATATATTTGTTAGACTTAACGGGAAGGAGTCCGATGTTGCTATGTTTGGGAATTTTAAAGTATTATATAATAATCTGTTACTGAAATGTATTAATTAATTTAATGTAATAACAATTATACATATTACTATCGGTAATACAACATCAAATATGATATATATGTAAAATAAATGCCTCAGCCAGAAAATGTAATCGATGTTTTATTTTTACCTTTACCCTTGTCCTGAAATCCTGATAATGCCATTGATGGAAAAATGCTTCCTACATGAACACGCAGAATGCTAACTAAGTAATAATTATGCAGCCCCGCATGGTTAAGCAGAAAAAAATGAACACCGCACAAATCTGTCTTTACACACAATCTTCCCCTCTTCCACATTCACACATCTTCTCATACATTTATGCCGATTATTCCAACCCCTGACCAGACTACTTTCGAGCATATGAAATATTTGATCATGACAAATTATCTTCGGTCTTCCTCTGCTTCTATTACCAACCTCATAAATTTGTTTAACTATCCTTTCTTCTCTCATTCGATTCACATGCCCAATCCATCTCAACACACCTTTCTTAATCTTATCGATAATGCTTAACTCAGCCTTGGATTCTTTCCTAAAATCACCAGTCTAACATCTATCATACAGCATTTTACCGCACATTCCTCTGAGAGAACGCATTTCGACTGCATTCAGCCTAGTTTCTTCCTTCTTTTGCCATGCTTTACTTCCATACATTAGGGTTGGAACCAGGACTCCATTGTGTAGTAGCAGTTTAATTTTCGCTGATAGGGTTCGCCTCCGTGGTGTAATCGTTTGCATGTTTAGCTACCGTGCTGGAGGTCCCGGGTTCGATTACCATGGGGGGTGTGAAAATAAATATCACCTTGTCTTCATGTAGGTAAAAATCAAGATAACACTGCGTCAATAATATGCAGCGCCCTTTACAGTATTAGGTGCGGATTAGGGTTAGAAGAAGAAGAATAATAAATATAAGGCAATTATAAATGGTTAATAATAACTGATTTTTCTAAATCCTACTTTATGTATTTTTTTAACATCTCAATAAAGATGAAGAACGAAGAAATTTGGATATTTACAGGGCTAACGACCGTCATAAGCAGGTTTAAGTGACCACTTTACACACGTTTGACATTCACGAATTCTACCCATGATTGTCAACCACACTATTCAAATTCTTGAAACTTCTACTCTGTACATTATTTTTTTAAATATCTCAACATAGATAAAGAAGAATTTGGAATTTGGGCCTTTAGCCTATCATATTCTGGTTAAGTGATGACTTTACACCATACTACCCAAGATTGTCAACCAAACTACTCAATTTTTCGGAACTTCTAGATATGTGTTCAGTGTTCTATATGACAGGCTCCGTGGCATAGTCGGGCAGACACTTGACTGCGAAACTGGCATTGCAAGTTCAATTGCAAAATGCATTAAAAAATATTTATTTTCAATTAGTCTGGGTGTTTGTTAAGTATTTTTCACATATACCTAACCTAACCTAATTATCCTACCTGCAGACAAGCTTCTAAAGCTTTGTGGGTTATTTATTTAATTAAAAAAATATATATACATATCTGGTAGATATAGATGTAAATACAGTTCCTCCAATAAATGTAAGAACAAAACTAATTTAATACAAGATAATGAATATTTATGTTTCGCGTTTGAACAGAGTACGAATATCTACGTGATGTTAGGTAAGTTTATGCGCCCACGTGTGACATCCCTGAATCGTTGCACGGATGCGGTGTTCAGTATGGAGTGCATGTTCCCGACTGTCACACGTCCGACGTCCCCACTATATACTTACTCGTTACTAACCAGACCAAAAGTACTCATTCTGTATGCTTTGTGGACACATTGCCGGGGCTTTGTTGTCATAATATCATACTCGTAATAGCAGGGTTGGTTTTTCAAAATTGTGATAAATTACATTTGTTAAATTTTAAATATTAAAATCAAGCACTGATTTTAGGGTCTACTTAGTTGTATATTTATTTTTAAAAAACAAAGAAATAAAAAATTGTATTCGTGACGATTGTTTTACCTTGTAAGGGCATTTTCAAACTACTGTGAAGATTAAGACCCAATAAACGATAAACTGCATCATAATTTTATTAAACCCAATTTAATTTTACCGTAATTGAATTTTTTGCTTCAAACACTGTTTTAGTATTGATGAAAATAAGTTTTCCTTCTAAATAAATCAATTTATTTGGAAAAAAAAAGTTTTTAAAAGTTTTCATTTTTATTTATGTAAAAAAAAAACAAATAATGAGCTCCTAGCGCAACCGATCACTTACTGAATTATATGTTAGCGAGTTAGGTCTTGAATAAACTGTGGGTTCTTATATAGTTATACGATTGCAATCATTGTCTTAAGTTATAAAAAAACATTAATTTGTCTCACAATGCTATATCAATAGATGCTGTTGTTATTATTAATTTTCCCGAAAATAAATCTAAGTACCTACAAACCCCATTGCCTATTAAACACTAGGCCTTTTTAACTACTGGCATTTCCCATTGTTACAGTACATTTTATGCCTGATAATACTAATTATTACGTAATTACACTTTTCTTTTATCGACTGCACCCCATTAATTAAATGCCCCCTTATAACATTTGAAGAACATTTAAATTTATATTTAACGATAAAAACAAATAAATAGATAAAGGTGACTTCATAAAAAAAAATTAACTCTCATTGATAAACCTACCATTTCACCGGTTGTCTAAAATTATCATAGTTACTATCGCTTTGTAGGAACAAAACAGCTCCGTTGAAAAGGGTTGGATTTTATTATGAAGATAATAATATGTACATTTTCCATAATACTTCAATACACCATATTATAATGTATAGGGTACAAAGAAAACCCTTGATATTACTACAAATAAAATAAATATTTGTCTAAAATCTAAACTGTATCTGAAAATTACTTAGGCGAAAGGTGTATTAATCCATTGTTTGCATGTAATATATGTGTTATTTTTAATTTAGAAAAAAAAACAATGTTTGGTAACAATTTATCAATATATTGTGTATCACTTCATTCATACCTTGAGTAAAAAAAAGAAAAATATCATTTTTCGAATTTTTGTGTAATTACAAATATTTTCTTTATAAAATTTAAAAAGACCATAATAATTCAATACAATAATCAAAAAATTTATCGAATCTTATTCGAGTGTCATTTTTCGATATGTCATGTTACAGATGTTTTATTTTTTTTTATATTTAAAATCATTTACAATGTAAAATTCCTCAATCCATTGTCTATCGTTGCAATGCTTAAAACAATAATTTCCGAATCTTATTCGAATATCAATATTAGAATTCTCATGTAACGTAAGTTTTTTTTGTTTAATAAAATCTAATACGTATACAACAATCATCTATTTATTATCTTTCATTTCGTTGCTCAAGCGGAAACGAGAATTCGAATCTTATTCGAATCTCATTTTTTGGATTGTCATGTTACATGTTTTTTTTACAATAAATCCAATATTAGCAATCATCGAACATCATTTCATCACTAAGCGAAAACAATAATTTTCAAATCATTTTTTTTAAATTCTCGTGTTACATTGTTAGTTTTTTTTAATAATTATTATTTTTCAGTAATATCGATTTACTGTCTAATATTTAATCGCTCAAGTAGAAAAGAGATTAACAATTTATTTTAAAATAAATAGAAAGAATAAACTATCATTCATACCGATTTCGTAAGCTCCAACTAAGTCTTAAGACAAGTGATGAAAAATGATATTTATTCAAAACGAACAGCTTTTTTCTCTCTTAAAAGTGATTTTTAAAAAAAGTTTGGTATGAAAAAGAAACCTACCTCAATGTTGAGCGGAACATCAAGCCCTCAAGGATTGCCACACGCATATAGATGCGTACATTACCCGCATATATTACTCAAAACATTTGCGATTGAATTTACTGTTTATTTGGAGTAAACAAAAGTCGTCGTTCGCCAAAAGCTCTTTATGTGGTATTGCCGGTCGACTGAATGCAAAATCAAAGTGAAAACGTCAAACGATATTTGTCAGACGGAGAAGCCGGCTGCTGATGGCATATCCTTTGAATCTAATAAACATTGCTTTCTATCCAATACTCATGCCACTTCCTGATAACTTAATAATACAATAATATACAGCATGTACAATACACAGTATAACATACAGTAAACACAAGTTATAAAATCTTAAGAGGTTAGATAAATTTTAAGCTGTGACAGGTTCAACATAGCCTGTCTCTTACATACATTCAAAAATTTTAATTTAAATGCGTATATTTATCACAAAATTTCAATTAAAAATATAAATACAAACGAAGTTCTTGCCTGTCAATTTCTATTTTTGATATAAAAAGATTTATCAAAAGTTAAGTTCTGAACACGCGCTTTAATCTATTAATTTTCAATCTTAATCCCCAAACTCATAAAATGTGATAATAATACATGACAAATATGACAGAATTTTTGGAAAATGAACCAGTTAACTTCGGTATCTATCGAAGATATCATCAATAAAATATATGTATTCTCTAAAAAAATTAAGTTTGTAATTACGTTAAGTATTTTTTTAAGCATTATAAAAAATTTTTTAAGCATTGTTATATATTTTATTATTATTTCTACCAGACACTACATTATTCAAGTTATGGATGACAAATTAATATTATAGGTATCTTTTAAGTTAAATCATCTATCATTTTTATATGAGAAATATGAAAGTCTGAGCATCCCAGGGCTTACGACCTGGCATTGGACACCTATGTTCAATTGGACTAAGCTTTGTATGGTATACTTCATAAATATTTCAACTGATTGCGCCACACTTAACCATAATTTCTTATCTAATGATTAATTACGATTGCAAACATACAAATTTAATAAAATTATGCAATATGGATGTTCAATAATGGGCAGAATGGTAAACGTTGAACAAGTGTATAAAGTGATCACTTAAGCCAGTCAAATGCCAGGTTCTTCTTTTATATAAAACTGTTCGATGTCTCATAGTAAGTTGAGACATCTTTAATAAGTTATATATTAAATAACATAGATTTTGTGTGTAGTTTGTATTTACAAGTTTTTAGTAGGATATATTAACTCCGTACGAGTTGTAGTACGTAGTTTGTTTATTTCTCCCCTTGAACTTGTTAGCCTAGAGCAGGGATGGCTAACCTATGGCACGCGGGACGATTTTGCTTGGCACGCTAATAAGAGAAAAAATAAATGTGAATACAAAAATTTAAATATTTTTTTTTAAATAGTATACAAAAATTAATTCAATAGACGAAAGTACTATTGCTTGTATTACATTAAAAGCTACCAGCTATGAAGCCGTTATAAAAGAAAATCTAATCTAGCATCCGTTATCAAAAATCTCACTAATACTGAAGTTTTAAGGGTTCTTTATTTTTTCTGATTAAGTCTATTTTTTGTTTATTTATTTTATTTTGCCATTAATAAGTACTAAATTATATTTTTCAATGCATTAATGCTTTGTTTATATTGAAACTCTAAAATTACACAAACATTTCATGCATTTTTATTTTCATGTCTGATTAAGTCTTTTTTTTGCCATTAATAAGTACGTACTTTTTTATGTTTAAATGCTTTGTTTTTATTAAAAATCTGACACAAACATTTGATGCATTTTTATTTCCATGGTACGTGACATATTATTATATTGAATAAAAAAAAATACAGTTTTGGCACTCAGCCTCTAAAAGGTATGCCAACCCTGGCCTAGAATCTAGAGTTCAAGACGGAATAGATGGCACAGCAAAATAATAATAATTACGGCAGAAAGTTTTTGAACCCAAAATGTTCTCAAATCATTTGGGATTTGTGAGGGCAAACTCAAAACTAGAAACAACAATTCTTCCCTAAATAAACGCCACGTAGAAACCCTTCGAGAGCGAATAAGTACGTCGCGCAAATAAACTTTCCCTATAAGAACATCGCACACTATAAATACAAACAAATTACTATATAAACAAGTTTTAATTTTTTCCATACAAAATAATTCGAATCTTGACAAAGCTTTATTGCATTATTTTTAAAACAAGGAATATTCGCAATAAGATAATATTTTTATCGATATTTTAATCGTAAAATATATGATATTTTGTTTATTGAAAGCATTGTTGATTTTGTGCAACGGTAATATAACACTCTTCTTATCATTGATCGTTCACTTAGTGTGGAGTAATACTACTTAAAAACTTTACTTTACGACTACCGGTTCCGGAATAACCATTCAATCATGAGGTCAACAGTTAACCTGATGATGGGCTGGTTATTCCAAAACCGGCAGCAGTGAAGTAGAATTTTTAAGTGATGGTATAAATTTAAAATTAACTTTTTGTTATACTGTTTCCATAAAAAATACGCTTTATTCAAATTACCAAATAAACTCGGCAAAAACTAGATATTATTTTTAATTTTAAAAAACCTCAATCCTATTAGAAATTTATTATTATTCCAATCTTTAACAAAAAATTTCATAATCATAATACACGAGGACATAACAAAATACATGTGGAGCCGATAAACACTACTAAATTTGGAGTAAGGTCCTTAAAATTACTGCCTATACCCAAATTAACCAACTGCCTGACCAATATAAAATAGAACCTATTCGGGGATCCAAAGTAAATGATATGAAAAAATATTATATGGAAAGATATACATGTAGTCTTAAGTCATATTTTCTTATTTAGTTTTAACCTTATGTTTTTTTTAATATTTTCTCATTTGTTATATTTTATCAATTATTATATTTTCTCATTTGTTTACTTTAAATATGCTTCTTACCTTGTGTTTTTCTCATTTCTTTCAAATATGCTTCTTATGCCTATTTATTATACCTGTTTATTGTTTTTATATTTTGCCATGTATTAGTTTTGGTTATTTTTTAAGAATTTTTTTTTTTTTTTGTTCCAGTCATGTTAATCTTAATCCCCTATCCTAAAATGAGAAATAGAAAGTACTCATCGAGAATGTTATATTATATATATGACTTATGTATGTAATATGTTTTGAAAAATAAATAAATGTATTATTGTAAAATTGATTACTTTACACGATTTTCTTTTTTTTATCATGTAAAATAATCGTTTCTTCAACATAAAATCTCATTCATTTAAAGTCATAATTACTTTCAGACTAGAAGAACTTAATTTCGCATTCATGGGTCGTCGAAAGCAAAGCCACAATCGCCACATTAAGTACTCTTAAGCTGGGAAGATGACTTTACCCATGACAGACTGAATTGTCTATCAGCTAAATGTAAATCTTTTTTTATACTCTGAATCCGTATTAAAAATTCATTCAGAAGCAGACCGAGTATATATTTATAATAAACCTATCTTTAAGTAAAAAGCTCTACAACCCCACTACAGACCTGCGAGAACTATGCCAGACAAAATCATACTTAGACTGGGAGAACTAAACTTTACCTTCATGATACCCACCCAATTGTATTACATATATCCCCGCAGGCACAATATTTGTGAGTGCAAAGAAAGGTAATCGTTTTGAGAAGTCGAATTGGAATTTGAGAAAACATATTGGAGGAATTAAATTATGCTTCATAATTCTTCGGAAATATCCATTTCGTACATTTAAAGCAGATGTTTTGTAATTCATTTAAATAAAGAAACCTCAATGGCCGTTTCTTAGTAGGGAACGTAATTAATTGTGAAAAAAAATCAATCAAAACAATCTCCATGTTTTTTTTACATCCCAATAGACAACCTAATTATTATCCTCATAAATTTTCTTTATATTTGACAGAAAAGAAAAAATTGCGTTTCGGGAAAAAAATAATGTATGAATTAATGAATAAATAATTTCACTTGTTTATTTTTTTTTACAAAAATGTTAATAATATTTGTATATAACCACTCATCGAAATGTTTATGTCTACCGGTTTCGAGAAGTACCCGTCGCTTAGTCAGTACAATCACTACCACAGCATGCAAACAATACCACCCTTCACCACCATAGCATTTACACACTTAAAACTACTCAAAATGTTTAACGCATGCGATTTTCGGTCGACCCGAAGACCAACATGCACTACAGGTTTCAGCACAAACATGCATTACGAGCCGAGGTTAAACGTGCACTTGAATTAAACATATTAATAAACCAGCTTATATAGGATGAAAGTAGTGAGCGGGTATTGAATTGGATATTGACGAATCTTGTTTAACCGATGTTGAATCAAATAATGGACTATAAGTAAAATTTAAAAGACTTTTACAGTTACAATTAATTTTGAAATCGCGTTCTAAAGCTACGTTTTTCCATTAAATCTTCTTTTACTTTCTGTTTTCAAAAATATTGCTGAATTTTTGTTTTGGCTGTAACCAAACACTTGTTCCTTAATCTGGGTTTTTAGACTAAGGAGTTATTTTTATATTTTGAAATCTCAATATATAGATAGAAGAATATATAAAATAATATTTTTTGGCGCGTTTCAGTATGTGAATTGATTCGGGAAGCATCTAACATACGTTTCGAAATAAGGGCCTCTTTTAAAGTAAATAGCTTACTCCAATCAACCATAGATGCTATCGACATTGAACAAATTAAATAGCGCGTGCATTATGTGATAAAAATATGAGTCCCAAATTTTGAGTAAAGGGTTAATTTATCTGAAGGATAATGGTGAATGTTACAGGTTTGTAAAGTTATCAGTTAAAACCAACCTATGACTGTTCGTAAGCGCTGTAAATACCCAGACTTCCTTATTCTTCTTCATCTTTATTGAAAATTCAAAATATGAAAACAACTCCTAAATGAAAAAACCTTGATTTATGAGCAAGGATTTGAACACACCAAAAATATTGTTGATAAAATAACTGGACTTATCGTAAACTTCATAAAAAATAATATTTTCAGGCGTCTCCCAGTAAGTGAAGTAATTCGGCAAAGATCTTGCATTCTTTTAAAAAAAGGTTAAATAAAAAATAAAAAAACTTTCTTAAATCAATCATAGATGCAGCCAAGTACTCAAACATTCAAAGATGTATTAGTTAAAAACATATACACATATAATATATTAAGAAATTTCAGTAGTAAGGGTTGTCACTCATGTATAGAATGGTGAATTTCACACGTGCATATCACTTAAAGCCAGCCTATAACATAAACCCTGTAAATACCCATACTTCCATATTCTTTTTCATCTATGTTGAGATGTCGAAATACAATAAAAAATGGCCACAACAAATAAAATGTGCTACAAAACTCGCAATTGTCTTATTTCACGTTATTATCGTATGCTTTCTGCGTTGAAAATGTTTTTAATTTTAATGAGGACACAAGGATACCTATGTACCATTATAATTGATTTATGTTTTAAAAGTGAAATATTATGATTCGCCTTTGCTGTTATGAAAACTTTTATATTTTAAAGTCTGTTTTCACGTAAATGGTGCCAAGGTACTACTTAAACCAGGGGTTTAAAAGCAACGTTCGCAAGTGACTACTGCAATGGTATAAAAAAAAGTTATAAGGAGTGTGACTTTCAATCAATGTTTCTAGTTGTGATTCTTCTCTTCTATTACTGAATTCCTATTTTTCAACACAAACCACTGAAGAGTTTTTTAATTCAAATATTTATAAATCTCATAAGCAAATATTTAAAGGCATTTGAATTTAAGTTTTACTTGGTATATACCTCATTTTCTAAAAATCCATTGTAACGCGTACTTCGATGCATTCCGCATCATTTTCAAACATCGTATGATGCGGAATGCGCCAAAACACGCATCACAATGGATTTTAAGGTATCGTGGTATTAACCAAAACCGAATTAAAAATGGAAACATGTTACCACAAAATGACTTTCGAATCAATCTATGAAAATATTTAAATGCATTTAAAAATTGTATCGTATGTTCAAATTTAATTACTCTTAAGATTTTTAAATGCGCTTTTTAGCTGTGCTCGGCCACACGTTGCTGTGGGTGTCTGGTTTAATGGTAAAGAAAGAAAATACAAACCACGCATTTCGAAATTTGAGTAGTGTCGTTGTCAATCATGGGTAGAACTATAAATGTTACACGTGTATAAAGTGATCAATTAAACCAGCCTATGATAAGTCGTTTTCCCAGTAAATACCAAGACTTCCATATTCGTAGTCACCTCTGTTGAGATGCCAACATAAATAATGTTTACAATCATTTTATAATATTAATTTATTTTTAAGTACGTTTACAGTGTTGCCACAATATTTTTTTTCCTACTAACAACAATTCTCCGATGCACATCCCGTCACTCAATTGCCATGTTGTAATGACAAATCTGTTTAGAGATTGACGTCATTGATCGACATTTTTCAATCTCTCTTTTTCCTTAATTACAGATTCCCCGCGGGGCGATTCCTAGGAGGTCCTAGGAGACGGAATGGGGGTTACTAATGTAATTTTATTCCTCTCCTCTCTCCTAATTTCCCTCCCTCCGTCGACGAGAAGCTTTAGCAGGGGGCTCTAGATCAAAAATTTTGGGAACCAGTACTCCCAATTTTCAAAATAAGATGCATGGATCATCATTGAGCTAAGATTTCATTTATCTTAGTATTACACAAATCACAATTAACACACTTCATGGAAACGTACATAGAACATCATGATCCAAAAACCAGAAATATTACATGTTACATCAATCAATTCTAACTCAAACCTCTTTTGGTCCAATGAACTTTGATTACAACGCAATAAGATTGTTTTCATTATTTGCAAAGTCATTAAAAAAATAAACTTAGTTTAAAAGAACTATTGGTAATTGGATAAAAGTGGTAAATAGACTCAAAATAGATCTCATCATCGGTCATATCGAATTTGATTGCATGTCATAGACAATTTCTTACATTATAGTTTTATAAATAACTAATGCATAATACGCCCTCGGCATTAGAAAATTTAGACAGATGACAAATTTAAATTTGTAATTATGTGTGTGATGAAATACGAGTATAAATTAATAAATTTTACCTTGGTTCATTTTACGAACAAAAGTTTCATAATCTTACCAGTTTTTTTTTGTTATTTAATGAAATAAGTTAAACAAAGTCCTTTATAAAATAAAAATAAAATACTTTTATGTTTTTAACCATATTTATCTTTGGTACGTTTCTCCAACCGATTTCGACAAAAACCTTGCCATTTTCAGGGATGGATATGTTCTTAATGAAAACTGTGAAATATTTATAATTAATAAAAGTGAATAAAATTCATAAAAACAACGTTTAAATTTTACTTGTGTTTAATTTGTAAAATTTTACTTTATGTTTTATAAAATGTGCTACAATTTTTCTGCGAAAAACGTTCAAGAAAAATTAATACATTCCTTTTATCGTTATAAAATGGGCGAACCAATTTTTTTTTTACAAATTTAATATTTAATAAAAAAGCATATTTACGTGAGAATATTGTTAACATCTGCTTTCATAATATCAACACACTGTGTACACATTTGTTACGAAGGCTTGCGGTATATTTAATGAAATGAAAATGTTATAAGGGTACTGTTGCTACAGATTTTAAAAACAATTTTCATAATAATTTTAATATTGACTTATATAACAAAACTTTTGGCACATTATTTTTTATTTTAATACTAGATTCGGCAGTCTCTTTGTGATTATATAAAAATATTGTTTATTTAAGTTTTACCACTAGTAATGCTGATTAAATAGTTGCATTTAAAAAAATTAAAAATTAAAATGATTTTTTTTTCAATTTTAAATTACGATAACACTGCTAATACTCTGTGCAATGCCAAAATCACCATTGGGTGCAAATAAAAATTAGATGGAACTAACTTTAATTAATTTAAACACGAACTTATATTAATTTTGTTGATATTTTTTAGTGTTACATTTTGATATTTAATTTCTTTTAGTCGTTATTTTCTTAAATTATCTATAAAACCGATCTATCTGTAATAGAATATTACATACGTTTAAAAAATAATAACTTTAAAAAACATATGCCGTTTTGAACGAGAAGAAATAATATTTGAAAAAAAATATTATATTTTAAATTGCTATGTTTTTTCCATATCTATTTTTTTCATTTCAAATTTATCCATACAAATACAAATATACATTTTGATATAAATTATGATTGACATCCAAAAAAAATTATCAAAAAGTCAAGTGGGTTTATTTAAATTAAACTAACTTTAATGAAATTTCCGACAACTCAACTGCCAATTTATTACTTCGATCGTTCTATATTAAGAGCAAAAAAATAAATCTGTATTAAGATATTTAGAGGTGGCAAAATTGATGTTATTTTTTATCACTTAAGCTCTCAGCGCCTAAATACTTGCGAACCTAACTGTATCCGTGAGGTGAGTTCAGGCGAAATAAATTGTATTTAAGAACTGAGTTCTTGTAAACTTTGTATCTGAGGTACAAGTTCTATCAAAGTAAAGTGTATTTGAAAACGAGTCCTTGCGATATAAAATGTATCAGAGGAGTGTTTTTTTTAATTAAAAAAAATCGAATCAATTTTATAAGCACTAATTTTGTAATTACACATTTAATAACTAACAAAATAAGTTCTTCAAAATTCACATTTTTGGTTTTATTATTTAAATATAAAAACGACCGGTTTTATAACAGCTAGCTTTTTCTTTAAGACTCATTAATTAGTGAGAAAGAAGCTTTTATCAATTGATTCAGCAGTTAATTACTGGTATTATCAATGTTTTTTAATTAAAAATTTACGAGGTATATACTATTATTACTAAAAATCTATCGTGACGTTTTTCGATGCATTTAGCATCATTTTCAAACACCGTATTTACTAAAACTAAGTTTAAATTCAAGCTGAATTTTAATTTATGTATTAATTTTAAATCAAACAGATTTTTTGAGTCGTATTTTATTAACAAAAACACATAAAAAATTATATTGTGACAATTGTTTCGCCTTGTTAGGGCATTATCAAACGAATGTGAAGATCAAATGGACTACGGTTCTTATGTAGCTACAAAGTCTATTCGATCTTCACATTCGTTTGATAATGCCCTAACAAGGAGAAACAATTGTCACAATATAATTTTTTTGTGTTTTTGTTAATAAAATACAACTTAGTAGACTCAAAAAATCTGTTTTTGATTTAAAATTAATACATAATTAATACAAATTAAACGCCAAATCAATTAATAAACTGAATTTTAATGTTTTGTTACATTGTTAGTTGTTAATTTAGATTACTATTTTTCACAATACCATTTTTTTAAACTAATGTATTACTTAGTAAATACCACTGTTTCTTAGAATCTACTATAACACGAGTTTCGATGCATTCCGCGTCATTTTTAAACACCGTATACACTAAGTAATACATTAATTAAAAATGGATAGATTTTACCAAAAAATGACTGCCGAATCAATTGATGAAACCAAATATTTTGTATAAAGAACAACTCGCAAAGATTCTATTTTAGAGGTTTGTCTGCAAATACCAAGGACAGGGAAGTAAGATGAAGAAATATATCACAGATCAACTGAAAATAAATATGTTTATATCAAATTGATTTTGTTTTTTCTCCGTAGTTTAGAAGTCGGAGTGTTTGGCTTTTATGCTGGATGTCATGGGTTCGTTTCTCAGGGGGACAGTAAATGAAACTGATTTTTTTACCTAATATTTAACATATTTGATTTTTCTTTGGCCCGTGTACATTACTATCAAGACTAAAATCGTTGAAACACGAATTTAGTCGAGTCGTTTGAAATAATTTTTTTTTTTTGCTCTTTGACAATTTTGAATCAATACTTAATATTTTTTCAATTAAAATATTTAAATACAACATTTTGAGTGTGTCCAAATACTTGTCCACAAAATCTGGATTATCTCCAATTACAGGAGTTATTTTCATATATTTTTTTGACATCTCATCAAAGATGAAGAAGAATATGGAAGTCTGGGCATTTACAGGGCTTACGACCGTCATAGGCTGGTTTAAGTGATCACTTTTCACACGTGTAACATTCAATGTTCTTGAATCAATCTTGTTTTGAAACGTAAATGCCCAGACTTCCATATTCTTCTTCATCTTTGATGAGATGTCAAAAAATTATATGAAATTAACTCCTGTAATTGGAGATAATCCAGATTTTGTGGACAAGTATTTGGACTCACTTAAAATGTTGTAAATAAATTATCTGGTCAAATTATAAGCTTAATAATAAAAATGAAAATGGTATTTTCTGGCGTTTCTCATGTGTGTGATTATAATCCAGGATTCGGATCTCACATACTAATGTAAGAGTTTCTGCTTAGTAAAAAGCTTCTTTATATCTCACCAATAGATGTTTCTAGTGAAGTTCTAGTGATTAAACCAGCCTATGACGGTCGTCAGCCCCGTAAATGCCCAGACTTCCATATTCTTCTTCACCTTTGATGAGATGTCAAAAAATTATATAAAATTTTTAAATACTATATCGCTGATTCTTTGTATATTTTAAATCATATAAAGTTAATCAAATTAAAACCATTTACGAATTAAAATATTTGAAATTTTATGAAACAATCAAGTTAGTTTACCACTGTACAATATTATAATACAAGGGTTTCTGTTAAAATCTTTGCATATTCATTTTCTCAAGCCTAAAATATTTACCTTGGCTGTCGACTGTCAAGCTTTCACTAAAAGTTGATCACAATCTTCTTTTACCCCCAACCCTTATCCGTACCATTATTAGATTCCCCGTCGCTTTTAAAGTAAGGTAACAAAATTATAAATCTCATTAAACTTTTTTTTTTCACTTTTTTAGCGCGCTCAGTTTTAGGTTCCTCGGTTTTAAAAATAGCGCGTTAAATATTTTCAGTCATTGACGAAAAAATAAAAAGGTATGAAATGCGTTTTAACAGAATTCTGGATTTGCTCCTCTAAAGAGTTATTTATATCAAGATTTTTTATTCATACTTCAATATATATAGGTCAGGGAATTTATAGGGCTTAGAATCAGTTATTGGATGGTTCAACTGATCACTTTCTAATTTTTTTTTCCATTTCTTTTTTTTACCAGATATTTGTTCACAACATTTAAAATGTGTCCAAATTTTTTATTCTAAATGCTTCCAACACATGGTCCCGCCATAGCAGACAAAAAAGAGTTTTTCATAAAAAGTATGTTTTAGCTGGTTTAGTACTGTCGATTGTTACGTTTTGAAAGCAATATTAATAAATGATAATTAATTACACGTAAATTAAAATAAAACAAATTTCTTTATTCCAATATGAAAAAACAATGCGATAAACATAAATAATGTTACAATTTACTAAACTAATGATAAATAAAATTTAACTGATATATGCGTGAATAGATCATGATCCTCTCAGATCATGGTCTATCACTTCGTTCTTCGCAAGAAAGAATACTTTCCATTCCTCGCCATAACACATCATTCATCAATGATTCCTTCTCTGTCCAAGTGGCCAGACTATGGAATGAATTACCTCTCCTTGTAAAAAATACACCTTATCTAATAACTTTAAAAAAACGTCTGAGACATTACTATTTATCATTAGAATCCTAACTTTCCATCAATCCTCCTCCCTTATTTTTCACTTTCCCTCCTTCCTTGAACTCCCTTTTTCCTTTGCCCTCCTTATTATCACCTTTTGTAATTTATTTTTTTATATGTTAATTTGTAATTTATTTTTTTTTAATTTTCAAGTACTCTCTACCCTCTGATTGCAAACAGCTATATATGGTTTTTAATGTTTTAATCAAAATCACTAGTCTGTTTTTGGTTGGTTGGAATATATTACTTTTTAGCTATGAACGGCCAATGAACTTATTTATTTTCTGTACATGAAGTTTAAATAAATAAATATAAATCTTCAGAACACTCTAGACGCACTCGTTACATCTTTTGGAAATCTAAAGAGTATTTATTCCTCCTACACCCACTATGGTGGAATTGTGATCAATCAATTCGTAAAGTAATTCACTTTCAATAAATTTGTTAGGGAAGTTTTTTTTCACAATTTAGCATCACTTTCAACTTCGTTTAATGTAGGAAAGGGTTGACAATTGCTTAAAACGAAACCTTCAGAACTTCTTCATCACTCATTCTCTCCATATGTCAAAACCATATAAAATATTATAAAATATCTACCATATTAAGAACTAAAAAAGTGTTTACGTTAACATGATTTAGAGATAAAGGATAAATCTAAAAGAGAAATTTCAAGGATGTATAAAGAATATGTTATTTTTATGATGTCTTTTTTAAGTTCTTAAATAAATTTCCTTTTGTCTTTAGAAAGCACTTAATCAAATGACAACTTTAATAAAAGTTTTATTTTACAAGCGTAATTCTTCTTGGTAAACTTCCATTTTGTCTCTTTCACGGTAATTTGAATAATCGTTTGATGTTCTTTAAGGAAAACATAAATCCAACCTTAAAAATTTCGACGATATCCCGTTTTGAGAAAATAAAGCAATAAAACATATAATAATAACCATATTTAGGTCTAAAAACAACGTAAAATTTAGTGAAACAAAAATTCTGATTTTCGACAAAACGGGAAAAATATCATAATTTAAATATGTGATGAATTATTTTTTAATCATATTTTTAAAATAAAGTAGCTTTGTATATTTTGTGTTATTCCTTCAGTACCTTTCTTAGAAAATCGTTAAAAGCTTTTAAAAATTATTGATATTTACGTTGACATTTTAACAAAGACGAAAAACAATATCGAAGTGTTAATATTTACAGGGCTTACGACCATAGTCCGGTTAAGTGATCCTCTTTACTTTTTATGTACATTGTTTTCACAAAAGAGTGATATTATTTGATTTTGAAATGATTTAACTAAACAGGGTAATTTATCAATCAACTTGTACAATATGTGTAGACGAAGTATGAGATATAATAGTATAATATAGTGTATAATTTATTAACATTTCATCTAAATTATTATTATAATTATTAGAGATGAAACGGTATAAAATAGAGGAGTTATCAACCTTTTTTGTTGTCAGAAAGTATCAAACTAAATTATTTTAAATAGTTTACTGAGTTATAACATTACCCGTGGCATCCTGAGCAGTCTTTAAGAAAACAAAAAAAAAACAAAAAACTTAATTCGATCTCCGTTATAATTTGATGTATATGTGTATGTGTGTATGTATGTCAATGGAAGCTAAATCGTTATTATTATCCGTAGATAATCAAAGGTTATTGCATGTCTTTTTTCATAAATGTGAGTACAGAATACTCCAACATAATATATTACATTTTTAAAAATGAAATAATTTGATCGATTTTGAAACTATTCAATGCTGTTTGAGTCAGGAAGCAGTTAAGGAGCTCACTTTTATGTATGTGTAAAATTAAGAATTATTAAATAAACCTTAAAACGTGCTTCAAATATAATAGTTTTCTGCCCCAGCTTAACTCAATGCCTTTAAAAAGCTTTCTCAATGTGCACGGAATACTAAGACCCTTCATTATTCCGACTATCGTGTTTAGCATTTTCTGTCGGTGGTATAAAGCGTAATAATTGGAAGAAAATATTTTACCCCGGGGTTAGTTACGATCACGAGATCCCAGAATAACGGAAATAGCCCATTCAGTAAATGCCAGCGGTGCAATGCAATTCCTCACAAATTTCAACAAATAGACAGAAAAGGTTTCCAATCAGATCCTTTTTGAGTTTTTTTTTCAATGAGGCCCGCGATGGAAATGAAAATATAGGTTTATTTATACATTTATTATTTAATATGGTTACAAAAGTTTTTTTTCATAAGTTAATTTCATTTTCTTACAATCTTAAAATTTTAAAAAAAAGTCACTCCAATAAATAAGGTTTTTGTGCTTGGAGAGGGACTAACACTTGTTAGCTGTATTTGTTGGTAATACAATTTATTTTTATTGAAATTATAAATTTTTTGTTTTCCTGTTTTTTTTCTTTCTTGGATTAACATATATAAAATTCATTTAATTTATTTTTGGCATTTTTAAGTCTTTTTTATGTCTGTAGAAAAGTTATTAAAGTAGGTACTTAGTTCCCAAATTTGGTATTGCATTTTGGTATTTTAAAGTCGTGTTTATATCTCAAAGATGAACTTTTGTTTAGATTAAAGCCATTTTTACCCAAAAATAGTTGGAGAACTGCAGTTTTTTTTCAAAATAGTTTCTACTTTTGGGACTTGGATTTTGAAAACAATAATTTTGTTGGAGAGGTTTTTTTTTCTCTTTTTAAGGTGTTGTGTTATGTTTTATAACGTTAGTTTAGGTTAGGTTGTGTTAGGTCAGGTACGGCACACCAAACTGTCTTTGCATACAATCTTCGCCTATTCCACATTCATGCATAACCTCAAGTATACCCACCAATTATTATGTTAAAATACCATAAACTCTACATTTTGATTTCGTCCAAATCCTTGTTCACAAATCTGGGTTTCTACACTTAGGAGCTATTTTTAGATTTACCCCTTACTCTGCTAAAAACAACATAGTCAAAAGCTTTTTCAAACAACCATACATGGCTCCAGTGAACTCAGACACAAAGTGTCATTAGATGTACGACATAAGTAGGAGGAGAGGATTTATTTTTTTCATTTTAACATCTCAACATAGATGAAGAATAAAATGGAAGTATTGATATTTTCAGGGCTTAGAACCGTCAGTATGACGATCGTAACCACATTAAATGACCAGACTTCCATATTATTCTTCATCTATGTTGAGATGTCAAAAAAAAAGAAAGTAAAAAATAATTTCTCATTGGAAATAATCCAGAATTTGTGAACAAGTATTTGAAAAATGCCCAGACTTTCATATTCTTCTTCATCTATGTTGATATGTCAAAAAAAAGTAAAAAATATCTCCTAATCGGAAATAATCCAGATTTGTGAACGAGTGTTTGGACACACTCAAAATGTTGTTCTAAGAAAAGTTTTTATTTTAAAAATGAACATTATTCGATCAAAAATTAAACATTTTCACACTTCCGATACAGGTTTATTTGACTCCATTTCAGCATTTTCACCTATAAACATTCTGAAAATAGTTTTTCTTTTATTTTCAACTAGACGCACTCGTCCATCACTCACTCGAGACACTAATGCTACCGGCCCGTTAATGCCTTTTTTCTAAACAGTTTACATTTTTATTTCTGTTTCGCCGTACTAAAACATCGTCAGAAAACGCGCGGAGGTTACACGAGTACATATCAGATAATCTGCTTTACGCAGTTTAAGACCGTTCATTAAGATAAGACGTTTGATAGAAGAAAACGAAAGCGCTAGGTGGAATTTCTTTGAATTTTTGCCAAGCGAATTCGCTTACATTATGATAAATAACAATTTATTTCGAGAAATTCAAATGTATGCTCCATATCTCTTTATAGAATTACATGAACATTTACCACGCATTTCTTTTTAGTACTGTCACGACTTATTTTAAAACTCATAAATTTATTATAATTATTTTACAATTAAGAATAGTGAAACGACAAAAGAGTCTCATGCTCTACCGACTGAGCTAGCCGGGAAAAATTTGTCCGCCTCCGTAGTATAATGGTCAGCACGCTCGGCTACCGTTCTGGAGGTCGCGGGTTCGATTCCCAGGGGGGGGGTTTAAATGAATAAAAATTATTTTTTCACTCTAATATTTATTCAATATTACCCTGGACTGGTGCCTGAAGCGGAAGGCTGATCATCTTTCCTTCATATGTCAACGATCAAGATAACACTGCGTTTATATGATGCAGTGTTATCACAAGGGTTTGAAAGAAACGAGAAAAAATACAAATAAGAACGTTAAATACTCGTAAGTAATTTTTGAGTGTTTTTTGTGTATTTTTTTATTTTTTTTATTTATTATTTTTTTTATTGGAAGGAAGAACAACAGTTACAATATATGATACATACAGAATATAAAAAATAAAATCATGAGTACCAATTATAGTTCTTCACAACTATGCATAAGAGAGGTCTATATAAAGGAAGAGACATGAGACAAGGATGAGAGAAAAGGAGATGGCAGTGATAGGAAAAGAAGAAAAGGAAAGGACAGGGAATAGAATTACCTTTTTAGGTTAATAAGATTTCGAACAATTTAGTTTTAAAGTAATTTTGCTTTATTTTCTAATATTCATATGATTTTTCTTTCAACAGATGATAAATCAATAAATAAAAAAAGATATTACGCATTCTTGGAAGCCTGGGTGTAACAGATATAAAAAGTAAGGAAGAGAAAAGGCAATTGAGATGGTATGGTAGGACGCAGAAAACTTATTGTGAACCAAGCAATCGCCATGGATCTTCCTCGAGAGACATCTAGAGGAAGCCTTATCACATTGCCTTCATATAATTAATGAACGAAAAAATACTCCAACGATATAATACAGTGTCTTATGTACTATTTGGTGTGGGGAAGGATTAAAATATCAGTAAAAAAAACGAAAATTTGTCGTTAACCTTGAGAAATTGCGAGAAATAGATTTTTAAAAATGAAAACGAATAGATTTGTAAAATTGAGAACACAAATAAGTAAATAACTAAATTTAAAAATAGTGACTGATATATTTCAATATGATTTAGTCAGCTATCTGAGCTGTTGGCATCTTATAAAAGATTTTGAATGAATAAAAGATACAACAAAGTCCGCCCGAAATACTCTTTAAATTGATCACACCTAATTAAAATGATTAATTGCGAATTTAACACGAAAACGATCCGTGATTTTTTTTCATTCAGAGAATCGTTACTACACAACTCTCTGCTTTTGTTTTAGAACAATAATATTTATCTAAATTCCTTTTAATTTAGTATGTAAACAGATTAGAAAGCTTTATTGTGGGCGGATTTAAGCTCGTGATATCAAAGTAGTGTCATTAGTCAATGTATTTAAAAATAAGCTCATGTTATATCTTATTCAATCAATTTATTATAAAAAAGAAAGTTTGTTTATTAAATAAAAGTAAAACGAATGCATTTTGAATGATATTATATAATAAATTACGACTTACAGTTACACAGAGATAAGTGGAAAATTATAGTATTTTAATTTCTGTAATAAAGAATTCAAACCAAGATTAAGATTAAAGTGTTGTATAGTAGGAAATTTGAAAGAAAATATTCTTCCTCTTCTATTGAACCCACATGTGAAAGGGGTCCAGGACCATTGCATATTTGCTAGCTCCATTCATTTAGCATTATGGATGTTCAATAATGAATAGAATGGTGAACTTTACACAAGTGTATAAAGAGATCACTTAAGCTAGCCAAATGCCAGATCGTAAGCCCTGAGATGCTCAGATTTTCGAAAAAAAAAATGTTTCATCTGAAATTGAGACACCTATAATATTAATATTTCATCCGTAGAGTGAATAATCCAGTGTGGGATTGACGAATACATAATAATTTCGATAATGGATTCGGGAGTCACTTTGTAGTAATCTGTATCCGTTTTTAATAAAAAAAATTAAATCTATAATAACACATATCTCGATGTATTTCGCATCATTTTCAAAATGGTGCGGAATACATCGAAATATGTGACATAATAGATTTTAATAAATAATGGCGCTTACCAAGTAAAACTTAATTAAACAATGAAAATAATAAATTGAAGGGGTTTTTAAGTTATGAGTATTAATTTAATATTTATGTAATTTCCAGTCGATTCGTATGTCGTTTGTAAAACGTTCTCGTAAATATAAGATTCTATATTCATTATAAGCTCGTCTGTTTTTATTTAATTGTAATTTTTCCCATTGACTTGTAAACGTTATTGTTACTTTTATTAAATTACGTTGTTAATTAAGTCTAACGAATCAAACCGCTGCGCACTGATATGCCTCAAGTGATATGAAGTTTATTTTTGAATATCAAATTGAAAACTTCCAGACACATAAATATATTTGCACTCTGAATCAGACCTTGGAACGTTTATTATGAGAGAATGCAAATAAATCATTTATGAAGCACATTCATCTCAATATCCTCATATTATGCGCATTTGTGACACAATTATATGACCTAATTTTGACTATTAGTTTAAGAAATCTATGAAATAATTATATTGTATAATACCCTTAATCATAATTTAAAATTAATTCAATAACAGTAACGATAACAGAAATATAATATCGATTGCCTGATACATTTACACCTGTTCATAGAAGAGAATTTCCGAAATACAAGTTATACAAAATAGAGCTATTAGAAATATATTTCGTCTACCGTACACCACTCATGTAAAAGACATTTATTTGAGTACACCTTATGACATTCTACCAACATGTGAGATTACAAATACAATGCTGAAAACGGTATTTAAAACGGTATATAACAAAGAAAAAAAAGTTTTTCTTAGTAAATACCACTTTTCCCAAATCCGTTTTTTTTACGGTTAACACCGTAAAAACGGTACTTGAACGTAAATACGGTGTTTGAAAATGATGCGGAATGCATCGAAACACGTGTCACAGTAGATTTTAAGAAATAGTTGTATTTAAAAAATAAAACTTAAATTAAAAATTGATAGATTTTACCACAAAGAAACTGCCGAATCAATTAATGAAAAAGGAATTTATCACTTTAATACACGAAGACATAACAAAATACACGAGGAGCTGATAAACACAACTAAGTTTGGAGCAAGATCCTTACAATATATTGCCTATACCGTAATTAAATAGCCGCCTGACATATACACATTTATCTATAAAATATGTATAACCCAGTCAGGTTTCCAAGATAAATGAACTGAAAAAATACTTAATGGAAAGATATTTGTATTAGTGGTGAATCATATTTCTCATTTGTTTCCTTTAAACATGCTTCTTACCTTATATTTTTTTAAATGCCAATTGCTCGTTTATTATTTTATGTTTTATATTTTGCCCTGTGTTCATTTTGTTTAGTTTAATATCTTTTTTGTAACTTTATTTTTTGTATTTTAGTCTTGTTGACCTTAACACATGTCCCAAAACGAGAAATGGAAATTACTCATCGGGAATATTATATGACTTATGTATGTAATACGTTTTGAAATAAATAAATAACTTCCTTACTTGAAACTCGCTTTATTTGTTGATTCTTGAATAGTTTAAATTTCAGGGGACTCGTATTTTATTTATTTAAAAAAATACAATTATAAGTCACAAATGAAATATTCCCGATGAGTAATTTCCATTACTCATTTTGGGACATGGGATTTAGGTTAACAAGGCTAACTGCACTCAAGCTTCTACGAGTGCTGATATGTAACCCCGAGTCCCCTAGATTTTGCTGTTATTTTTATTTTGCTCTCACAATATATTATAATTATAATTGAACCATTCCCGCTCCCTAGGTGGAGCATATGGAGTCCACAAACTGTCTCCAGGCTTTTCTGTCGGCTGCCAGGTCCCTTGCGTCCTCCCTAGTCAGATCCTAGTCCCAAAGCTCTGACGAGAACTGCCGACGAATTGTCAGCAGTAGGCGTCCTGGGCTCACTCCTTTCAAGAACGTCATAAATCAAAAACTTGATTTTTCTGGACAACGTTTTTAATGTTAAAAAATAGGACACAATGTATTAAAAATAAATATCAAGACACTTATTGAAATTTTTACTGTGCAATAGATCTTAGTAAAACCAGAAGGTTTTTTCTCAATTTGAAAAATATTTCGTTTATTTAAAAATATAATAAAACAATATCTTTTCTTCAAAATGCAAAAACAACATTTTCTGTCCTGTAGCGGGTAACTGAAAATTGTCGATTTTTGATTTATGACGTTCTTGAAAAGAGTGAGCGATATTATAAAATAAAAGGCGCTACAAAAATTTCTTATATTTCATGACAAGGGAAAATGTATAACTACAATTACCGATCGATCGATGTTACTAACTGAACTCATATAATTATCCAATTACAAAAAATATTTTCCGACAATTTCAAAAAAAAATACGAGGGACGTCAAAATACTAGTATCGTGATTAAATAATTTTGTACGCTGGACAAGTGTCGAAATACACACGAAAATTAGAATTTTAAAATAAATTATTTGTAACAAGTACTACTTCAGAGTCTTCTCCGTGGGTTACCATCTTTGATGATTGGTTTGATTCATTCATGGTCAGTCTCCACCTGTTTCTATCCTCCGCTGGTTTCTTCAACTCGGCGTATCTGCTACAACATGTTGGAGATAAGAGGGTCGTCCTCTGTAGTTTGTTGTGCCTTCACACATGCCATTCTGCACTAGTTAGAACCAGAGAATTAAACTGAAGAACTGTGCATGCGTGTTTACATGCATGAAGAAAACATTTAAAATATTCAGCTCAAGTATCAAAATTGCTGTATTTTTCCTGTTTCGTGATGTTTCGAGGAACGAAAGCAATTACATAATTCACAGGAAGCGTATAATTTTATCAATTTTTATGTTATTCTCTTTAACAACATCTGTTTTTATGTATATATATAAATATATATATATATATATATATATATATATATATATATATATATATATATATACATATATATATATATATATATATATATATATATATATATATATATATATATATATATATATATATATATATATATATATATATATATATATATATATATATATATATATATATACATACATATATAAATATATATATATATATTTATAAATGTCCGCTTGCGTAGTGTAATGGTCAGCACGCTACCGTTCTGTAGGTCCCTATATATATATATATATATATATATATATATATATATATATATATATATATATATATATATATATATATATATATATATATGTATTTATGAGGAGATGCATGAATGTGGAAGAGGCGAAGATTGTGCACAAATACATATTGGTGTGGCGTTCTATTCTCTCTGCCTATCTCTTTGGGATAGCAGCGTGATGATCAGTTAGTATAGTTAGATAGTTAAAAAAATATATAAAAACGTTTAAAAAAAAAACTAAAAAATGACAAGACAGAAACACGAATAAGAAAGTAAAAAGGTACACAATTAAACTAAAGTAACTTTCATAAATTATATACCTCGTTACAGCTTATATCTAGAGTACTTTCATAACGATGAGCAACGTTTGTATGTAGTACCAATGTACATAATTATCTCCTGTCATTTTTCACCCGGCCTATTTCGAGTCTCGCTTGAGTAAGCGCTCCGTCCGATCAGGCTGACCTATACCTGGCGAGATGCGATCCATCTTGGTGCCATTCGCCCCACCGGGATCCTGATGTAGAGTCAGCCGGCAGACGCTGCACGGGCGGGTGATGTCTGGTGCAGTGGAATTAATTTGGGATTCGCAGGCGGGTGCGGATGTGGAACGGCCATTTCACTTTTGGCGGGACGCCGAAATGAACTCTGGAACCGATGTGATAGGGTTGCCAAAATCTCCCTTCGAAAGATGCTGGGATCAAAGATTTAAATATATATAATAGGTCATATTTTTTTTAACATCTCATTGAAGATGAAGAAGAATATGGATGTTTGGGCATTTACGGGACTGACATCTATTGTGAGATGAAAAGAAGCTTTTTATTTATTTTTTTTCTTTTCATCTCACCAATAGATGTCTCTAGTGAAATTCTAGTGATTCAAAAACAATGTTTCAAAATTTGTTAATATATTTAGAACTTCCAAGAATTTGAGTAGTGTGGTTGTCAATAATGGATGTAATTGGTGAATGTTACACGTGTGTAAAGTGATCACTTAAACCAGCCTATGACGGTCGTCAGCCCCGTCAATGCCCAGACATTCATATTCTTCTTAATCTTCGATGAGATGTCAAAAAATAATAAGATTAATTACTCCTAGATAATCCAGATTTGTGAACCGTATTTAGACACACTGAAAATGTTGTAAATATATGATGGGCTTCATATAACATGAGTTATATAACTGTAAGGAATGCCCTTTTGTCCGCCTCCGTAGTGTGATGGTCAATATTATCCTGGACTGGTACCTCGAGTACAAGGCTTGAGTACCAAAGTACATTGATGTGTTAACGATTGAGATAAGACTGTTTTTATATGATGCAGTGCCTTTTGCACCATTAAGTATGGATAAGGGTTTGAAGAAGAAGAAGATGATGAAATATGGGTATGTTTTTGTCACTACTTCCATCCTTGTCGCCAGTTGTATGTAGTAATGTAGAAGATTACGAGTAAAAGATTGCTAGTTATCGGACTTGGGTTTATTATATTGTAAATAAACTATAATAAGTTTCTGGGAGAGACAAGTCTACGATGTCACTTGCCAGACTATGTGGGTATATCCACGATTGCGGCTTTGTTGTTGTCACTACTGTGTCACCAACATATCTTCATTTCTAACAATAACAATTTCTTCAGCATTCGATTGTAATTTTTTGATAAATATAAATTGAATTTATCCGTGATGTTTGATGAAAGGCTCTAAAAATTTTAATTAAAATAAATTTTCTATTTTGTATCTCTAACGAACTTTTTTTTAAAATTATGATTCGTTATTTTAACAGATATGGAATTTTTATGAAGGTGACACCCTCAGTTTACAACATAAAGATGAAACTTGGATTTTTGCAAGATTTTTAATATCACAGAACATGTGCATTGATTTGCTCCATTCACGTAACGCAAGATCGTCCCAGGGAAACATGTAACATTATTCTAGAACCATCTCCCATGGTGACAACTGCACAGCTCAATTACCTATTGCTGAGATGCATGTTTACAGTTGCAAATTGTCTGTTTCGAATCCCGAGGGTGTCAGTATACATATTTAACTATAGGACAGACGCCATGGCATCGATTCTCGCCAATCGCAAAATGAATTCAAGAAATAATTATTTTCATTGGGTCTATATTTGTTATCCCCTATTCATACTATCCTTTATATATATTGCTATCATACTACATCTAAAATATATGAAATGCGTGTTATTATTTTTTGTTCTTGTTGCATTAATTTTTATTAAAACAATTCGGTTATAATGAATGATTAAAAAATAAATTTACTTTTTTTAACTACTTTTTGTGATCATATTTCTCACTCTTTTATAATGTCTACTATAATTACTCTGTAGATGATTTTTTTCTTTGTATTTCTTTTTTTTTGTATTCTTTAATTTCATTTATTTTTTTCATCAAATACATTATTACAAATTACAATAATGTGCCTTCTTATAATCTTGATTTTGCATTTACTACGCATACCTTATACGTATGTTATTATCATTTATACTTTGTCTTGCATATATGGTACATGATGTATATGATTTGATGAAAATAACGCTTTAATTTGTCGCTTTATTTTGATATCTAATAAGAAGATGGTAGGACAAAAATGCAATGATATCTGCTCATTTGTGAGTAATACAATGAGGTTACTGCACCTCAAATGAGGGATTTTCATTAAGTCGTAAAAGTGCTGTTATAGTGAAAAGACGTGTTTACTTACAGTGCTTATTCATGTTGTATTTGATAGAATGGATATCATCATGTGCTTTATTAACTAATAATACATCTTATAACTAACTTTAAAGATCAATGCCATTATCACCTAACATGCCAGTATGAGAGATTGACAGATCAAAACAGACACCGAATTGTTGATAGTAAGGAATATCAATTGTAATCCTTCTAGCTAACATGCCTACCGAATCTCTTATTTTGTAAAATAAAACCATTACTTTATAGTTTATTCAATCTTATTTATTAATTTTTTTTTTTAACATAAATTGTATACATTTATTTAAATCACAATTTTAAAACTTTTTTTTTAAATAGCATAGGGCATACTCACACACATCAAATAAAAAATACAATAAAAAAAAACTATATCACTCATAACAACTTACTAACCATTACGCCGTTTCCCTGTTGGGGTAGGCAGAAAGAATAGAACGCCACACCACTCTGCCTTTGCCAACTTTCTTCGCCTCTTCCACATTCATGCATCTCCACATATTTATATACTTGCCGTCATCACTCATAAGTATGGGTAATAAGTAATAAGTAAGCCAGAAGTATAAACAAAAAACAATAAGTATTAGTCCCTTTCCAAGCACAAGAGCTTAACTAATATTAAGATTGTTAAAAGTAGAAATGTCTAGCAAATCAAACAATTTTTTTTAAAAATGTATCTTTATGTAATGAAGAAAATAATTTATTAAATCATAAAGCTAAACGCATTTAAACTAAAATAATAACAATTAATGATTTTTTTTATTAATTGTTATTAATATTTTGTTTGCAAATAAAAATAAGACTTGACACTGGCAGAAACATCCTCTTACTGGGTGACTGCCAAATTTTTTTTTTTAATTAATTAAAATTAAGTTTGTTTTTTTTATTTTTTTATCAGCCCTGTCGGCGGCGGCTGCGGCGGCGGTGTTTGGTCACCTTCGCGCGCCGGCCCTGCCGCGGCCGGGCGGCGGGCCACAATTAATACTCGGCGTGAACCGGCGGCACACCGGCGCTGCCAACTCTCTTCGGGTACCGAACCGGACGCAAAATACGCGACAATTGTCCACAAAAGGTATTTTTCTGTGTTTTTCTCGCGTGGCGCCCGACCCCCGCCCTTTGCGTTTCCGCCGCCCAAACCGAGTGCACAAATCATGTGAATAATTATCGCCACAAACTCCACCCTTTCAATTAATATAATTCGATACGTTCTGGAAAGTTCAGCCCTATTTTTGGAACATTAAAAAATATACGTTCGATATTTAAACATGGTGCGACTTGTTATATTCATTGATATTTGAACATCGTGCGATGTGTTAAATTTTATGTTCGATATTTGAACGTGAACGCGAATGATCTAATTCATTATTTTAACATAGTGCGTAGATTTTTAAAAAAATAGAATAAAACTTAGTGCACAAATCATGTGAATAATTATCGCCACCTCGCTACAAACTCCACCCTTTCATTGCATATAATTCGATACATTCTGAAAGGTTCAGCCCTATTTTCGGAACATTAAAAAATATACCTTCGATATTTAAACATGGTGCTACTTGTTATATTCATCGATATTTGAACATCGTGCGATGTGTTAAACTTTATGTTCGATATTTGAACGTGAGCGCATTAATTCGTTTGAATTTTATGTTCAATATTTAAACGTGAGCGCGAACGATCTAATTCGTTATTTAAACATAGTGCGTAAAATTTTACGTTCGTTATTTAAAATTTAAAAAAAACGTGTGAATAATTTGAAGAACGTTATTCTATCATCGTGCGAAACATTTCGCGCTGTTATTTCAACATCGTGTGCATAATTTTATTTCTCTAGCGGTTTTATGTTTGTTATGCAAACATCATCGGGTATAAATATAATACAAACTAATCGCACATGTGTGTTTTTTTATATTATGCTTTTTGTGTTTGTTATTTAAACATCGTGCATTTTCTTTTCTATTTGTAATTCAAATAATGTGTTCATACTTTTTGAATTATTATTCCAACATAAAAGTGTATTTTAAAAATATTATACGATCTTCGATTGCATATGTAGAAATAAAAATAAAGTTTTATTTTTTTTTTTTAAATCATTTCGAGCATGCTTATTTTTTGCCAACGTAATAATTAATATTTCAAATATATGCTGTTTTCTACAAAAAATTTAATCAATTTGTGACTGAGCGCCATCGATTTTTTTCAAATCGATGGCGCTCAGTCACAAATTGATTAAAATTGATATTTGCCATCGATTTTTTTCAAATCGATAACAAATATCGTTTAGTTGCTCTTTATTAGTTTATTATTCGTAAATGATTAAAGGCTTACTTAGATTTATTTTTAAAAAAATCAAACATTGATTCAAATAACGATATCATTTATTTATATAATAATTTAGAGAATTTTAAGCATTAATTTTTTTTTTTGATAATTTTGGTGCTACTTACAGCACCATCAAATTGAATAATATTCTTACATATTTTGCATCACAGCAGAAATTATTTTATTTTATATATGAACTCGTACACAATTTACGTGTGGATTTATTAACATCCATAAAGCAATTTCTTCTAACCAATCCAAATAAACCAATAAATGTTGTCAATATGTGAACCTTTTTCAGTTTTAACAAATTATTTTTAAAACATGTAAATACGTTTAAGAGAAAGTACAGTCGGAAAGTATAAATAATTACATAACTGCAATCCCAAATAAAATAAGATACAGAAAGTAGGACAGAGAATAGGACAGAGAATAGGACAGAGAATAGTTAAAGATTTGAGAAGGAGGTGGAAAGGGTTTAAGTAAGGGATGATATGGTGGATTCCAAGGAAACATATTAATGTTGAGATCGTTAAACATAGTAATGAGTGAGGAAAAACTTATCTTATCGAGGGTCTGGTACCAAATTTAAAAATATATGTATGTATCAAGATTTCATGACTTACAGAACTACTTAGCATATAATCACTAGTGCAGATCAGACACCTCCCATATAGATTTTATTAAACATCCCTTTTTATGTTCTGGAATGATCTTGAGATGAATAACCTTCAACGCTAATATTGTGTTTAAGTCCACCACGGTAGTCTAGTAACGTACTTTTTTGCATAATTTACATGAGGCTAGGGGTTCGATTTGGACTTTAAATTTGATATTTTGTGTAGTATCTACAATATATAAATTAAAATAAAAATAAATCATTTGTCTCAAATCCTCAATCACGTAAAATTTTTCACTGATTGCTTTGAATTTTTGACGCAACATTGCATTCAAATATGCTTATGTTTTTATTTATCTATATAAATAAATAAAAAAATATTCATTTGTTCAAAATCTTAAATATCCTAAAGTTATCCACCAACTATTTAAAAATTTGACACAACGTCCAATTCAAATAAATGCGTGTTTTTCTGTGACGGGTGTTTTTTATACAACACCTTTTTCTAATGCAATGGCAGCGCCATCTATTGAGATTAACAAGATTGCAAGTAATATTATTCATTGCTCATGACAGATACCATACTTCTTGATAGCTGCTTAAATATTGTTTACCCACAAGCATTGTGAAATTAATCGTATTATAAATATGTATTTTAACTTTACTTTCTTTTCCATTTTAAAAGACCGTACAACTTGTATTGAAATATTATTTAATTTGACGTGAATGACGCGCCGTGTTAGTTTTTCCGCTGTTCCAGCAAATAAAAAAGTTGTTCGAGAGAATTCGGACTATCATAACTTGTTGATGTCGGAACGCCGACACTCTATAAATACACTGTGCGCTCAAATGTTGAAACAACTTAAAAAATCAAACAAAACCAATGGGATTCCTCAAATTTCCAGTTATTTTATTTATTTTTCATTTGTTTGATATCGTTACAAGAGGTTTTAAAAATTTAATTCATCATCTAGACATTTCTACTTTACAATCTTAAGATTAATTACCCTGTTCTCTCCAATAAAGAGACTTACTTGTCATATTATTTCTTGACATCTCATCAAAGATGAAGAAGAATATGGAAGTCTGGACATTTACAGGGCTGATGACCATCATAGACTGGTTTAATTGATCACTTTACACACGTGTGTTATTCACCAATTCTACCCATTATTGACAACCACACTACTCAAATTCTTGGAAGGCTCTAGTGAAGCTCTAGTGATTCAAGAACAATGTTTCAATTTTCGTTCATATATATAGAATTTACCAAGTAAATTCAATTTAGTACCTCATCTGCACTCGATGGTGCATAGGGCACTGCAACGTATTGTTATCTTGAACGTTAACACATGAAGGAAAGGTGATTAGCCCTCCGCTTCAGGTACCAGTCCATGGTAATGTTTAATAAATAATTGAGTGAAAAAATTACTTTAATAAAACAAATCATTTATTTTGGGCTTAGCAGTGTCTTATGCACCTGTATACGTTATATAAATACTGAAATGATATTAAAATACAACAGAATACTCACCGTCTCCTCGAAAAAATAAAAATTTATCCAAAAAATAATAATTACGTTGATTTGAATACGTCAATTTTACGACACGTGTATAAAAACCATATGCTAATGAATCTTCATTGTTGGACTACCACATAAGTATAAAAACCATATGCTAATGAATCTTCATTATTGGACTACCACATACAAAGCACGTGCTCGTTTTCAGACATTTCAGTTTGACTGAAAACTCACTCACATTATTTTTACTTCGACTTTCATTTACTCCGCGAAATAAGCTCGTAGTATGAGTTAATATAATATTTTGATTAAGCAGCCAGTCAAAATATATCTCTCAATGCAAGATGCTTCCTAACTCGTGGTACTTTTTATCTTTTTTCTGACACCATTCTTTTTAAAGCGCCTTACAACGATGGAGACTTTTTAAATCAGTTTATAAAACTCCATGTCCGCCTCCGTAGTGTATTGTCTGCCTCCGTAGTGTAATGGTCAGTATGCTCGGCTACCGTTCTGGAGGTCCCGGATTCGATTTCCAGTGGGGTTTAATAAATATAAGTGATTTTTTCACTCAAATATTTATTCAATATTACACTGGACTGGTACCTGAAGTGGAGGGCTGATCACCTTTCTTTCATGTGTAAACGATCGAGATAACACTGCGTTTATATGAAGCAGTGCCCTATGCGCTATTGAGGTGCGGTAAGGGTTTTAAAAAACTATAAAACTTACACTCTAAAAAAATTCAAATAAATGTTACATGTGATGTTATCTTAGATAAACACTTGTTTACTGTAATTCAGATTATTTTTCAACTCACATAGTATCTTAGTTATCACTTTAACCAGCCTATGACGGTCGTTATTCCCGTAAATGGCTAGACTTCCATGTTCTTTTTCATCTATGTTGAGACGTTACAAAATAGTATGATCAATAACTTATTTAATCGGAGATAATCCAGATTTGTAAACAAGTATTTAGACAAACTCTAAAATGTTGAAAATGAATTATCTGGTCAACTTATAAGCTAAAATAAATTGATTATCATATTTCTATATCTCATCAACGATGAAGAAGAATATGGAAGTCTAAGCATTTACGGGGCTGACGACCGTCTGAGGCTGGTTTAAGTGATCACTTTACACACGTGTAACATTCACCAATTCTACCCATTATTGACAACCACACTACTCAAATTCTTAAAAGTTCTATAAATATGAACCAATTTTTAAACATTATTCTTGAATCAATAGAGACATATATTGGTTAGTTGAAAAGAAAACTAACTCCTGTAATTGGAAATAATTCAGATTTTGTGAACAAGTATTTGGACACACTCAAAATATTGTATCATATTTTTAAGCGTTTCTCAAGTATGTTAATATAATCCAGGATTTGGACCGTACATATAAATGGAAAAAGTTTCTGCTTAATAAAAGCCTTCCTCATATCCACATAGATGGCTATTGTGAACTCGCGCATTCTATGTTACGAGTTTAATCAATATATCTAGAAGTTTTAAAAAAATGAGTAATAGTGAAAGTGATTAACCAAGACTATGACGGTCCCATAAATGCCCAAATTTCTATATTTTTCTTATTTATATAAGATATATCTACTACTACTACCATCACTCCGTTTCCCCGCAGGGGTAGGCAGAGAGGATGGAACGCCACACTCTTCTGTCCTGACATACACTCCTCGCCTTCTTCACATCCATACATCTAGTCATACATGCTCTCCGATTACGCAGACTTTTGACACCGCCAGATTTTAGGTTCTGATTGATCTGATCGTGCCAAGTCTTTTTCGGTCGTCCACGTTCTGTTTTCCCTCTCACATTCACCACATATATTTTCTTAGTCATTCTCTCGCGATCCATTCGCTCCACATGTTCATACTCTTCCTAATCTTTTCAATTATTCCTAGTTCAGCCTTACATTCCTTTCTTATATCGTCGTTTTTAATTCTGTCATACAATGATTTTCCACACATTCGTCTGAGGGAGCGCATTTCAACAGCGTTCACTCTGCTTTAAAAAAATATATAATTATGATAAATTAAATATGATTAATTGTAAAAAAAATAATAATAATAAGGTTTTGATTATGTTGGGGCACCGTATACCATGTACACGAGTGTTACGTGTCGGTGCGTCTATTTCGAGGCGGATGAAAGCGAAATGTTCGTGTTGACTTTAATTTAGATTCCGTGCGCCAAGATACGCAGCCGTTTGATTCACACGTTCAATTATTAATAAAATCAGTCCTTATAATAACAATCAATTTAATATTGCAAGACTTTGTTAAGTCACATTTCCCGGCTCCATCGACTATTGATTGACGTAAATTGTATCACCTACATTCAAAATTAATTTTTTAAAATTTTAAAATGAATACTCTATCGGAATGCCAATTGTGGGTTTTATTGTTTAAAATATTTATATGCTCGAAAACCATGTTAAAAATACATTAAAAAAAGAGTTGTATTTTATTTTCCGCTATTTTCATGAAACTTGCCTTCTGACTCATATCGGCCAATCAGAGAGCTGAGATAGGTCAAATATTAAGATGACGTCATTATCGGTTTGTGTCTTGTGTTTTTTTATATGGAAAAAAAATTAAGTAATGGCAAAATTTATTATTTCATAACATTTTATCTAAAGATAGACAAATCATTGAAACATAAATGTTACCCGGAGTATTTTGCATTTTTTTATAAAATCGAGTTACATGGATCTGGCGGATTTTCAAAGTAGGCGACACAATTATAATAAATTAAAATCTTTTATATATACATCCGCCTCCGTAGTGTAATGGAGGTCCCGGGTTCAATTCCCAAGGGGGGTAAAATAAATATTAGTGATTTTTTAACTGTCATATTTATTCAATATTACCCTGGACTGGTACCTGAAGCGGAGGGCTGATCACCTTTCCTTCATGTGTAAACGATCAAGATAACACTGCGTTTATATGACGCAGTGCCCTATGCACCATTGGGGTGCGGATAATGGTTTTATTATTATTATATACAATTTCTTTAAAAAAAAATGACAAAAAAATCGATTCCGAAAAAATTAAAATGACGTTTTCTGGCGTCTCCTAGTAAGTTAAAGTATTTGGGATGAATCTCACATATACTTCATGAAGTTCTCTGCCAAAAATAAAACTTTGCCAACTCGATGGTGATGGTGATGGTGATTATGGATGGTGTCAAAAACTCACATGTAAATGAAGGTGTCAATGACGAATAAACTATGTATAGAGCTTCTGGAATTTAATAGTGTGGTTGTCGATCAATCAATCAATCAATCAATATAGCTTTCTAAATCCCAAGATATATGCCTGTTGTGAACTCAATCAAGGAACTTCATGACATTTATCATATAAGTATGTATATATGAATTGTTGATCATTGGTATAGTGGTTAATGGTGAATGTGCAAAGTGAACAATCAAACCAGCCTATGACAGTTCGTAAGCTCAGTAAATACCCAGACATCCATATTCTTCTTCGTCTACGTTGAAATTATGACTCGCAAAAAATAACATTCACCGACGATTCTTTTCCCTGACATATTATTAACATGTTAAAAATTTTATTTATTTATGTAGTATAAGTTCTTTTCAGTCATGCGTTGCTGAAGCTCAGTCTGGTTAACATAAATGGAAAAGAAAGAAAAGAGCATTTAAAAGCACGCGCGCATTCAAAAACAACATTGTGAGAATTCCAAACAATCGGTGAATTGCTTTTGAAGACTTAAAATTTTGAACAAACAAGTAATTGCACTAGTACATTTTATATATATAAAAAGCATAGTTAACTTTGTGATATGCTAACATAACAATCTCCATATCATTCATCATTCACTTTGAGTAATACCACTTAAAATTCTACTTCACTATTACCGGATTCAAAATAACCATTCCATCAGCAGGTCAACTGTAGTTTACAGTGGCATAGTGTTTCAACATTGAGGGCAGACGGTGCTTATATATACTAAAACAAAAACAAACAAAAATAATACAGTACGAATTAACAAATAATTGCAATATAAAATAAAGAAAAAGATAAAGATTAAAAAAAAAGAGGTAGGAATGATAACTCATTAACAGGAGAGGGGTGAAGGGATTCTAAGAGTATTCTAGAAATATGGACCACTATTGAATTTGTTACGAATCTCATGAAAGTTTTTTTTTAACTTTTAATTTTTGTATTTTTCATGGTTATTACACGATTTAATTCCCAGGTTTTTTTCGATAATTTTTCTCCATAAAAAATTAAATACATAGTCTTTACAGATTTATAATTTTTGAAATTCTGTTTGGAGTCTGTTTAGTGTTTTTTTTTTATCATCTAGGTTTAAATCGTATTTAACTTATGTCAATATTTAAGTGAATCGTTTGCCACAATGAATGTCTGAAGAGAGCTTGAAAAGTAGAAAAAAAACATTTGGAATCGCAAGAAATTTTTCATTTTCATGCATATATAAAAACCAAAAGATTAATTACCTTGCTTTTACGTAATAAGAGACCAATTTAACGCCGCATTTTTTTTTCTGGTATTTAGCTTTACATACTACTCGTATTCTTGAAGAATCGGAATAGTGTCCAAATGACGTTATTAAGTGAACAAGTACAAATTTTACAAACACTCTCCTGGTACATCCGTGTTTATCCGAAATAAGTTTTTCTACACCACATCGAATGAATGCGGTGTCAATTTGATTTATATGACATTAAAAAAAGTGGTTGTCGGATTGAGAAGTCCAATATATTTTATGAGAAATAGATGAAGTAATGAAGGATGCTGAGTGAGATGAAAATTTCATATGTGGAAAAAGAAATGTATGAAGAAAATACAATTAGTAACAATAACTAACTGAAAACACTTTAAGGTGCATACTTATACGTATAAAAATTAAGCAAGTAGATAAAATACTATGATCAAGTAATATTAATTATTTGGCAAGTTTTTCAAATGTTTATATCAGGAGTCGGAATAATCGTTGGGTAGGTGTGAGGAGATGCATGAATGTGGTATTTTTTATTTTATTTGTATACATTTATTTAAATTACAATTTATACATATTTAGAACTTTTTTGCGGAGACCCACCACTTTGTGTGTCTTGTCGATGGAGTTCTTTTTTAATACATTTTTTACTGTTTTTAACGATTTTAACCTAGTATAGACACAAAAAAGAGAAAAAATTAAGAATATAAACATTTTACAATTTTTATAAAATTAACTCTTGATCATTTACCCATTCCTTTATTTTGCTTTTGTTCCATATTTTATTTTGACCTCTAACATCCGTCGGCAAACAGATTAAAAATGTTTAGAACGATATATTGCAGTGTCCGACTCCCATATTTATAGTTAATAGTTTTAAAGATAGAGTAATAAGACGTTCTTTTCTCTCTGCCTACTACCGTGGAGAAGCGGTGTGAGGGTTCGTTAGTTAGTTAAATAATGTACCATTTATAAATAATAGTCAACCTACCCACAGGGTGTCGAAATCAAATAGGAAATGTTCAATTTCTTTCGTAATAGATTGTATTTTTTATAGATCTGTAGACTTTCCAGAACTCTCTTTTCATATAATAAATGTTCTGAAGCAGGGATATAATGCGCTCATTCCTTTTCTTTAACGAGAAATTGCCCAAAGCACTACGGTGGGCGCTGACGTAAAACCACCAAAATTATATTGCACACGGTGTCCCAACAAAATAATACATTAACCTTCCGCTCCCAGTGATATGTATTTACTACTACTTGACTTATAAAATGAAATAAATATAAAATATAATAGATACGGGCTTACAATTTGCATTCCTCCGAAATATAATTATGTATTACATTAAATTATTATGAACCCTTATCCGCACCCCAATGGTGCATTGGGCACTGCATCATATAAACGCAGTGTTATCTTAGTCGTTACCACACTAAGGAAAGGTTATCAGCCCTCCGCTTCAGGTACCATTTCAAGCTAATATTGAATAAATATTAGATTGAAAAAATCACTTATATTTATAAGACTCCACTCTGGGAATCGAACCCGGGACCTCCAGGATGGTAGCCGGGCGCGCTGACCGTTACACTACGGAGGCGGAGAACGATTATTATAATATAAAGTTATTCATTTGCAGTGACGGAAACAAATAATTTATGAAAGAATCGGGGATAAAATCACCAATACACAAGCTTTTTACAATGTGTGCGTGCGTGGACGTGCTTTGCGTATACGCGCATGTCGCAGCGTGTTAACTGCGCCAGTAGTGTGCAGTTACGCGGCGGTCGTGTCACTACGCTAGCTATTGCGGCTACTTACGATGTATTTTTTTTTTCGTTTTCAAATCTAACATTACAAAATTGATACTTTTCAACTTCAACTATGGTCAATAATAGCAACATTTAGGAATATTCACATTTTTCCCGTTTCTAAACCACTTTTTCATATGGTGTACAAAATACATATCACCGGTCCACGCGGAAGTCTTTAGTACCGTAAGAGAAAGTTTAAGAAAACGACCCCGTTGAAAGTTTGTTATTGTAATCAAAGACCATTTTTTTGACATCTTAACATAGATAAAGAAGAATATAGAAGTTTGGGCATTTACGGGGCTTGCGACCGTTGTAGGTAGGTTAAAGTGATCACTTTACACATGTCTAATATTCACATATTCGAACCATCATTGACAACCATATTACTCAAATACAATGTATCCATAAATGCATTTAAATAAACAATACCTGTATATATCAGCTATAGTTATTTTAATTTCGTGAGTTAAAGATTCGTAAGTTTAGTATAATTCTTGCTGATTTTTCTTCAAAATATATTTTTCATAAATGTGTCTCATTTTAAATTTCAATCCACCGTGTATTATGCTGTGAAAAACATACACAACGAATATTATGTGGTACACGTATTCACGGTATATAATATTAACTTTATTTTTTATATGTTTTTTTACCTTCTCGATTAAATTTAACCCACCTGAGTATTACACAACACCATATATAGTTAATAATTAATTTTTGAAATGTCCTAAATTCAATGTATTTAATACAATATGTATTTTTATTTATAAACATATATGTATATATATATATATATATATATAATATATATATATATATATATATATATATATATATATATATATATATATATATATATATATATATATATATATATATATATATATATATATATAGATATATATATATATATACATGTATATATATATTTGAAAAAACAATATTTTCAAATCCTTTATTTGTTGTCGTAAATCAAAAAAGTACATATTTGCAACATTTTTAGCAACAAGAAAATCCTTATTTCTAAAGAAACTTATTATTTTTCAAAAAGTCGCCTTAAATGTTTCATTTGTGATTTCCGCGGAATAATCTTTTATATAGTGTAAAGAAAATTGTCACGAATTTTATATCATAATAATTTTCTAGACCACCAAAGAGATGGATCGATTTCGCAGGAGGTTAATCCCTCTTTAAAACAGGCCACAAGGCCTACACCAAGACGAAGAAGAAGAATGATAATCATTTTCTGGTTAAAAAGCAGTCTTATTTAATTTTTAAATAAAAAAATATCTACTTCCAAAAATAAACCTATTTCATACAAAGGATTATATTTAAATTCAGCAATTTTTGACGGAATATAATTTGTCAAAACCCCTTGAAAAAGCATGTATGGCGCGGTATCTTTAAAAGCGTGTACGAAAGTATGAAAATGCGGTGACCAAAATAACCCCGGGACATTTCTCCATTGTAGGTGTGCCGCGGTATAATAACTAATGGGACATTCATAAAACTGTCACATTTTATCACGTAGTCAGTGTGACGCGAATAGTTTAGGGGGAAAAGTCGCCTTACATAAACTTTAGCCGGCAATTTATTTAATGAAACATTATTGTATTGCCGAACCAATCTTCTCAGACATGAATGCTATAGGAATGTTGCCCATGGTGGACCATGTCCCTTTTTAACACTTTTTCACTTTTTTTTGTATTAATTTTAAATCAAACACAGATTTTTTAAGTCTAAGTTGTATTTTATTAACAAAAAACACATAAAAAATTATATTGTGACAATTGTTTCAAAAACACATAAAAAATTAAATTGTGACAATTATACTGTGACATTCGTTTGATAATGCCCTAACAAGGCGAAACAATTGTCACAGTATAATTTTTTATGTGTTTTTTGTTATTAAAATACAACTTAGTAGACTCAAAAAATCTGTGTTTGATTTAAAATTAATACATAAATTAAAATGGAGTTCTACAAATTAAACGCCAAATCAATAAATACTTTTTCACTCCCTGGTAAGCCTACTATACTTTCCAGGGGATGAAAAAATGGATAAAGATATTGAAAAAAACGGTGAATAGGTGAAATGGTGCTTTGAAAACAGTGATCAAAAAAAATGTCCATCTGGCAGTTCATAACGGAGTGCTCATACCGACACTGGTGTATAGAGCAAAACATGGAACTGCCATGGGAAAGATGAATGCAGATTGAACGCTGTTGAAATGCGTCCCCTCAGACGAATATGGGAAAAATCGTTGTGTGACAGAATTTAAAGTAAAATTGAGAAAACAGAATTAAAAAATCCACCTCAGCCTAACAGTCAGCACGCTCATTTACTGTACTGGAGATCCCGGATTCAGGGGACTACTAAGGGGGGACTTAAAATTGTAGGTGATTTTTCACTCTAATATTTATTCAATATTACCCTGGACTTGTACCTGAAGCGGAGGGCTGATCTCCTTTCCTTCATGTGTTAACGATCAAGATAACACTGCGTTCATATGATGCAGTGCCCTATTCACCATCGGTGTGGATGAGGGTTTGAGGACGAAGATTTTTTTGAAATAAATTAAAAATTACTTTTATTTTAAATACTTCATTCTTTCTATCATGAATTTTAATTTTACGGATATCACACGAACAAATAATTGCCATTGAATAATGACGATATTTTTGTTTGCACATAATTGTTATTTATTTGCAATTTATTCACAAAATAATACAAAGTTTACCTGTTTATATATTAAGTAGTCTTCTACAACATTTTGAGTGTGTCCAAATACTTGTTCAGAAAATCTGAATCATCTCCAATTACAGGAGTTATTTTCATATTATTTTTTAACATCTCATCAAAGATGAAGAAGAATATGGAAGTCTGGGAAGACGACCGTCATAGGCTGGTTAAAGTGATCACTTAACACACGTGTAACATTCACCAATTCTACCCATTATTGACAACCACACTACTCAAATTCTTGGAAGTTCTATATATATGAACCAATTTAGAAACCTTGTTCTTGAATCACTAGAACTTCACTAGAGACATCTATTGGTGAGATGTAAAGAATATAATATAAGAGTTTCTGCTTAGTATAAAGCTTCTTTACATCTCACCAATAGATGTCTCTAGTAAAGTTCTAGTGATTCAAGAACAAGGTTTCTAAATTGGTTCATATATATAGAACTTCCAAGAATTTGAGTAGTGTGGTTGTCAATAATGGGTAGAATTTGTGAATGTTACACGTGTGTGAAGTGATCACTTAAACCAGCCTATGACGGTCTCAGCCCCGTAAATGCCCAGACTTCCATATTCTTCTTCATCTTTGATGAGATGTTAAAAAATAAGTTGTCTTCTGTTTCTTAAAATGATTATTATACTAATGTAAATTTATAATCCACAAACAATATCAGTGTAATTTTAGCTCAAGTATAAAAATCTGCTCTTTCCCGGCTTATCTTATTTTCTTTAAAACAGTTTCGTTTAAAAGAGACATTCAATTAACTTGATGTCATATCAAAATTTGACGTTTATATTACGAGAAATTTCTTATTTCAATATTTTTTAGGTTGATTTCAATTTCAGAGTTCACTGTACATCATCAATTTGAATTTAATATTTCATCATTTTTCGTCAATATAGTAATTTTTGTACTTGTAATTATTTTCAGACTTTGACTTGTATTCGTCAAAAATAGTAATATGTACGGTATTTCTGTAGGATTTTTTTTTCATAATAAACTGTACGAACATTTTTGAAGTGAAACATATTAGGCGGCGATTCGATAATCGATAATTGGACAAGCATTGAGAGTTAAATTTCTAGGACGCGTCACGTTTATTAGGCACTTTTTGTTACACGAGAATAAAAAAGTTCTCATAACATGAGTCATAAAACTTAAAAACACTACTTCGTAACTACCGGTTTCGGAATAACCATTCCGTCGTCAGATCAAATGTAGACTATAATGAAATTGCTGTTGTCTTCTATTTATGTAAAAAAAGGCTCTCCAATCTGCTTTTCAAACATTCTTCACCTCTTCCACATTCACGGATCCACTCACACATATCCGCCGATTATTTCGACTCCTGACCTTCAGGTATTTGACAAACCTGATCACCCCAAGTTTTACCCGGTCTTCCTTTGCTCTTTTTTCCAACTAAATTTACTTCATAATTTTTTTTTTACCGTTTATTCGTTCCACATAGCCAAACCATCTCAACACACTTCTTAATTTATCAATAATGCTTATCTCAGCTTTGTGTTCTTTCCTTATTTCACCATTTGAATATCTATCGTCTATCGTTTTGCCGTACATTTGTCTCAGGGATTACATTTTGACTGCATTTAGTCTACTTTCATATAAATGACAGACTCAATTCATTTACAAATAAATTACCAAAAGGTAAACTATTACATAAATATATATATTAATAAATATATATGTAAATATATATATATATATATATATATATATATATATATATATATATATATATATATATACATATATATATATATATATATATATATATATATATATATATATATATATATATATATATATATATATATATATATATATTTATATATATATATATATATATATATATATATATATATATATATATATATATATTTATATATATATATATATATATATATATACATATATAAATTTATATATATATATATATATATATATATATATATATATATATAAATATATATATATATATATATATATATATATATATATATATATATATATATATATATATATATATATATATATATATATATATATATATATATATATTTATATTTATATATATATATATATATATATATATATATATATATATATATATATAAATACATATATGTATACATATATATATATATAAATACATATATGTATACATATATACATATATATATATATATATATATATATATATATATATATATATATATATATATATATATATATATATATATATATATATATATATATATATATATATATTATATATATATATACATATATATACATATATATATATATATATATATATATATATATATATATATATATATATATATATATATATATATATATATATATATATACATATATATATATATATTTATATATATACATATATATACATATATATATATGTATATATATGTATATATGTATATGTGTGTGTGTGTGTGTTTTTTTAAATCCAAAACTTATATTTTCAAATCACAACAGTTTCGTCTAATACTTTTGTGATATTCTGAAAGAATGACCTTTGTAAATTGTTTCTCTTATAAAATATATTATTTCTTTATTTCAACGAAAATATATCGTATTTCTTTTTCTACGTAATTGAATAATAAAATAAAAGATCTGGGAAAAATGTATCATTTCGTAAATTAACAAGAGATTGAACGAAAATATTGAAATGTCAGCGGTATAAATTACTTATATTATGGGAATATTTATATGAGGTGATTTTTTTAGAGGTTCGGTTTTTAAACTCGCAATATTTTTTCCACAGACTGTCAATTTGACAGTTGATTTGTAGTCAATACGTTTTGCTATTTTACCATGAATAGACTGAATGACCATTATGCGCGTCGCAGGTTCGGTGAATGGGCCGAAAACAATATTCAGCTTGATCCTCTTTTTCAACGCAAAATTTTGTTCACCGATGAGGCACATTTTTGGTTAAATGGCTATGTCAATAAGCAGAATTACCGAATTCTGAGTAGAAAAAAATCAGAAGCTTTTATCGAGACACCCTTACATCCATCAAAAGTCTCTGTTTGGTGTGCTTTATGGGTAGGTGAAATCATTGTACCAATTTTTTTTTAAACAAGACGTATTAAACAAGCGCTGCAAAACCATGATTACTGACTTCTTCGTACCTCAGTTCAATGGCATTGATGTGACAGATCTGTGGTTTCAACAAAATGGCGCAACATGCCACACGGCGGGTACCACTATCAATTTTTAGCGGAAAATTTGAATTTGTGTACCACAAAAAAAAATCTTCCAGAAAATTATTTCATGCATAATAAATATCTAAAACAGTTAACAATTACAAGTAAGAATATTTTAAAGGGTATTTATATTATTTGCTTATAATTTATACAATAATAATATATTGTTAGCAAATATATATTTGATTTTGTCAGATATTTTACAACAATCATATTTCTCGAACCTGCCTTCCTGATTCTGGGAGGAAAGAGGGGATAAAAGGGAATAATTTATGAGATCAAATTGTTCAAGTGAATGAATTAAAAAAAAACATTAAAAGCACCAATAGCTAGGAAACTCAAGGGTAGATTTAAAAAAAAACATTAAAAGCACCAATAGCTAGGAAACCCAGGGGTAGATACCTATACCCAAAGAAGTTTGTGTAAATTATTCACTGTCGATATGTATCATTTCCTAAAAATCACTATTCGACACAGTTACAACATAAAACATTTCAGGAAAAAAAACTGCTTATGAATGAAATTCTAAGAACCCTCATTCACTCCAAATGGTGCATAGGTGGTTTGACCTAAGCTTCATGTCCAGGGTCATATTTATTAAATATAATAGTAAAAGGTACTTTAGGTTTATAACCCCCCAGAAAATCGAACCCAGAACATCTAGCACGACAGCCAAACTCACTTACCACTTTAATAGGTGGCGGGCAAGATGAAATAATTGGTCAATAATAATTGTATAAATTGAATATAATATTTTTAGGTGTTTTTTAGTATTTTAAGTTAAGTTTCAGAAAATAATATTATGAACAAAAAGTAAAGTATAAAATGTCGCCTGTGAAGTTTGTACTGAAAATGTAAAACATTTTTGTCACTTTTGGGACATGTAAACAACTTTGAGAAATTGAGAAATATGGTTGTCAATCAGGGGTAGAATTAAAAATGTTAAGCAGTGTATTAAGTGATCATATTATTTTTTCACATCTCATCAAAGATGAAGAAGAATATGGAAGTCTGGGCATTTACGGGGCAGACGACCGTCATAGGCCGGTTTAAGTGATCACTTTACACACGTGTATCATTCATCAATTCTACCCATATTGACAACCAAACCACTCAAATTCTTAGAAGTTCTATATATATGAACCAATTTCGAAACATCGTTCTTGAAACACTAGAACTTCACTAGAAACATCTATTGGTGAGATGAAAAGAAGCTTTTATTGAGCAAAAACTCTTATATTAGTATGTGAGGTTCGAATTCTGGATTATAATCACACACATGAGAAACGCCAGAAAATATCATTTTCATTTTAATCATTTAAGCTTATAATTTGACCATATAATTTATTTACAACATTTCGAGTGTGTCCAAATACTTGCTCACAAATCTTGTCAGCCCCGTAAATGCCCAGACTTCCATATTCCTCTTCATCTTTGATGAAATGTCAAAAAATAATATGAAAAATAACTACTTTAATTGGAGATAATCCAGATTTGTGAACAAGTATTTGTACACACTCAAAATGTTGTATTAAGTGATCACTCAAACTAGTAAGTGACAGATCATATAGCTGTAAATACTTACACTTTCAACATCCTATCTCAATAAATTTCTTCACCTGTATAAAAACGTCAATAAATAAAATATTTTTAATGAGATTCTTATAACAGACTCAAGTGACACCGCTATTTGTGACATACGATGTGATATGCGGTGCAATGAAATGGTTTGTTTTTTAAAAAAATATTATTTGGGAGCATTTGGCTGTCATAGAATACACTTTTTTAACGTCATTTTGTCGGTGTGAAAATTGAAAGTTTCTCATTGTCACGAAAACATCAAAGGAAATATAATTAATTATGTCAATGTCCCCAGAGAGTTACAAAATGACGTTTCCAATATTGTTGAGCCAGATACTCGTATCATTTCTGTTAAAAAAAAGACAGGAAAAATTCTCAAGATATCAGAATTACTCATGGCAGCCGAACTAGATGTTTCATCATCGCTAGCTTCTCTGAGACAATCTGAAAAATCTTGGAGTATTTTAGTAACTAGTGCCAGATTTTTTTTCTATTTTCGTTCCGACTCGATGTCAATAGAACGACTAGTATTTTTACACACATAGGTCAATGATCAAAAAGATGTTTATATATAACGGATATGTATAAGTTAACCTTTTTTTGTTATCTCAACAAAGATGAAGAAAAATATGGAAGTCTGGGAATTTACGGGGCTTACGACCGCTATAGGCTGGTTTAGATCACTTTACACAAGTGAACATTCACCAATTCTACCCATGATTGTCTACCACCCTACTACTACAAATTCTTGAAACTTCTGTATATATGGTTCAATTTCGAAACATGAAACACTAGAATTGCTTGAATCGCTAGAATTTTACTACAGATTGGTGGAATGAAAGAAGTTTTTTACTGAGCAGAAACTCTTTTATTTGTATGCGAGGTTCGAATCCTGGATTATAATTACATACATGAGAAACGCTAGAAAATATCATATTCATTTTATTATTTTAGCTTATAATTTGACCTATTTATTTATTTACAACATTTTGAGTGAGTCCAAATACTTAGTGATGAGCTATTTTTCGAATTTCTATGATTTTTCGGCGCTTTATAAATTATTCAAATTTATTATTATTATTAACTCCTATAATTGGAGATAATCCAGATTTGTAAATAAGTATTTGGACACAGTCAAAATGTTGCAAAGCTTTTTTTTTAATTCTGAATATGTACCATCTTATTTTTTTATCATTTTTGCTTTGGGTTTCACTTTCTATCATTTTCAATCATCGAATGTGGACTACACATAATTGAAATTGAATTTTAAGAAACAGTAGTATAAAGTAAAAATAAAATTTTAAATGGAAGGATATTGCAAATAAATTAATCAATAATTGAATTGTTTTTAAATGAAAAAATAAATGACATTCATTCTCTTTATCACACATATATTATAATAAATAACGTGTTGCAGTTTTGTTTGTTAGGTTGAGGTAATTTACGACAACAATTGAATGTTGATTGTTGTCCATCTTTCAACAGTTGAATGTTGATTGTTGTCCATCTTCAACAGCTGAATGAGAAAATTCGACAAAACACATTGATTTTATCTAGAAAAATTGACTGTCAAATTTTGCAGCGCGATTGAATTAGTTTTAGGAGGACATAATGAAAATGTAGATTTTAACAATAAGGGAGAGTTTCTTCAGTGTTTTTCTCAGATACTTAGTGGCACATTTTAGTAACATTAAACTACATAATTTGTTTTTGATCACTTTTTATTGGTACTTTTCCCCAACCGATTTGTTTTGACCAAAACCTTTTCATCATCAAGGTTAAACGTGATGATGTTTAACCCTGATGATTACAAGGTTATTATCGAAACCGGTCGGAGAAAATTCCCAGTAAAAAGTGGTTTAAAAAAAATTAGTTTTAGTTTATAAAGTTTAAACAATGGAGTTTTTCCTAATTCGATTGATTTCGTTACTGAAGCTGATACTCTACTAAAGAATGTTTGAATTTGGAAACTTAAGCTATCTGTACTGGTTAGATCTTACCTAATAGATTATTAATAATGAATGTGTCATTTTGATCGAAATTTAATTTTTCTCTTTATTTTTTCCAGGTCCGGATTGACCGCACATTCCCAGTTGTGAAAATCTAATTAACTAATAGAATGGCGCCCCCTGACGTCACGAGGAGGACGTCCCTGAAGAACAGGCGGGCCTCTCGCAGGGGCTCCATCATGCTCCGGAACCCCAACACCCCCCGGGAGATCCCGTGGGACATAGTGGACCGCTGCCTCACCCCGATCCTGTTCTGCCACGCCCTCGCCGTGCTAGTGTCGACGTTCCTGAACACCCTGCGAATCTCGCAAGTGTCTGCCTTCACCCTGTTTCTGTGGTTTTCCATATCGACAGTTGGCGCTGTTTGGTTTTATCATAATCTTAAGGTAAGATATTCATTACTGATATTTTTCACATGAAAGTTGCATTTAGTATTTCTTATTTTCCGTCTTATTCCTCAAAAATGAGGATTGTGACCCTTGTGGAAGCAATGACTCTTATCCAGTTAACCCTTTACTGCGCTGCACGTAGCGCTCCAACCATCGAGGTGCCTGCTGCTGCCTTAATTTGATCGGTCCATCGTGTGGGGGTCTTCCTCTCCCTCTATTCCCCTCCAGATTATCGATCAAGATCAGTTGTTTCAGGTTATCTTTGCCACGCATATCGTGTCCAAAGAACTGGAGAATCCATCGGGCACAGATATTGACCAGAGTCAAGCCATCCAATCGTAGTTCCTGGCGAATGGACTCGTTGGTGAATCTAGCCGTCCATGGAATTCGGAGCATGCGCCTCCAATACCACATTTCGAACGCGTCAATTTTTCTCCTTTTTGCTGCTTTTATGGTCATTGAGTGGATTATTATTTCTTCTAACTATTTTTTTTATTATTTTAATCTGTATTGGGAACAGGAGGAACAATCTAGTGTAGACCAGTCAGGAACTTCTCAGCATTTGCTCATTGTTGGGAGGAAACCACGTACATATTTAACTGACTTAAAGATTCAAATCGATGTCTAAAATACTTTTGTATGTTAGCATTGTTAACTTTGTGGTATGGAAATATAATACTCTGCTTATCATTTACCGTTCACTTTGTGTAAAGTGAACGATGAATGATAAGGAGAGTGTTATATTACTATAAAGTGATGTTACACAAAGTGAACGATGAATGATAAAGAGAGTGTTAAAAGATTTTATTTGATTTGTATTAAAATTGATTAAGAAATCAAATTATTCCTACATATATCCGTTCGGCTAAATGTCTGGTCGGCAAATTATCCGTCAGCCATGTGTCCGTCATACAAAAGTCCGTAGGCCAAGTGTCCATTGGTCATGTGTTCGTTGGGCCAAGTATTCGGAAGCCGTGGAGATTACACATAAGACTGGTTTAAAATTAATAAAGGTTTATTTTCAGACAACCTCATTCTCCGACGCGATTTAATGCTAGAATTCTGATCTCTGATGCATGCTATAATCCTTTACTATAGTTGTATGTTTCATATAATCGTACAAACGTATCAATCATTCTTGTTTTCCCTAATGTTTTTTTTTGTATTTCATTCACAACCAAAAAATACCGATTCTACATTTTTTTAATTCTATAAAAATTTCCCAATACACTACATACTATAACAGCATTGTTCATGAACGGATCTCGTTATAAGCATTTAATTTAGAGTCGAGGCTTATTTGATCAAAAATATCATTCGAATTAAATCTACATATGTACTTTACAATTCCATAGCAGATATAAACGTAAATCAATTTACGAGCTTTCGACAGAAATCGAGTTAGCCTAAAGATAGCTTTGAACTTTGCTCAAGTCAAATAACTAACGGTACTCAAGAATATGTGAAAGACTCAAAGCTCTTGAAAATAAACATTTTGCAACTTTTTAGACAGACTTTTTACATTAAACTTAAGTAAGAAAATACGATATAAAAAAGTATAATAAACTTCATAGATGATCTCTTTGGTGAAGAGTTGTACTAAAAATAAACGTTGAAATATAAATATGAGTATTGTTGACACTGCCACCGTTGTTGACACTAAGATTTTACTGTGTGAATATTTTTTTAAATTGAAATATTGAATTTCCAAATTTGTATGCAAATAAAATTGTGGCTATATTAGTTATGATCATTTTGTTTATTTTTAAATCTAAATTTTCTGTTTATTATTATTGCTCACTTACATTTTTACTTTCCATAACTTTTTTAAACATATTGAAATTTTAAACAATACTCAATAATGTTGAAAAAAACAAGGTTCTACGTAACTTAATGTTTTATTTGAAGTATTTTTTTTAGTCCAACCCTATAGGACAGTGCTTGGTGCATTACATTTACTATGCTGGAGGTGCCAAGTTCGATTCCCAAAACGGTCAAAACAAATTTTAATGATTTTTTCACTCGAAACTTTAATTAATATTTACCTGGACCGGTACCTGAAGCACGATAAGGCTCATCACTTTCCTTCGTATATTAAACGATCGAGCTAATACTGTTTTTATACAATGCAGTGCCCTATGCTCCATTGGGTGTGGATGTATGTTAGAAGAAGAAGAATTCTCCCAAACTACTAAAGTCGTAAATAACCTAAGTGTAATCTCATTGCAAGAATATTGTCGCGTTACTTCTTGTAAAATTTAGTACATATAGTATTTCCTTTCCCTATTTTAGTTCAAAAATATCTCAACAGTCATTTCGATAGAAAATTATTTTACCATTTTTAAATAATTACTTTTAAATTGTCTGGTAATCAAAAAGAAGAAAAATGTTCATGATTGAACCAAAAAAAATAATTTTTAAAAAATACTTATTTAAGTAATTATCATTGTTTCAATATGTATTATTAATGAGAGAGCGGTTGTTATGCTTTACTACGTTATTGCAGTGCCTAGAATATATATTAATGAAATTATTTATTGTGGTATACAACGTTTAACAGTAAGAAAAAACCTTTTATAAAAATATAGTTAGGATAAGATCTGGAAATAATTTATTGCTGGTAAATTACTGCACATAAATTTAATGCAATGCTTGAGACGTTAAATGGCTATTATTTTCACTGCAACTAGGTGTGTTTGTGGCATCTCTGTGCACTTTATAACTTCAAACCAATTTACGTTCTGTAATTCTGCACGAGATTGATATGCACCCATTATCAACCTGCACGTTCTAGAGATAGACATATTACCAAGATGTTATTGAAATCTCAACAGATATTACGAGATTATTAAATTAGGAATATGAGATCATTCCATGCACTATAACTTTCACTTTTTTACGCATCATACAACGACTGCTAAATCCTATAAATTTAAAAACTATTATTTGTTAATTGTGACAATAATCGTTAATGTGCAAGTTCGATACCGCTATGTGTGAAATGTCACGTAAAGCGTACCAAATAGAAATCCTTATTAATATTATAATAATAATAAATTTAAATTATTTATATGGGGCCATTTTTGTGGAACACTGCTTGAAGGGCGTTTTGCTGTGATTAAAATGGGGAATGAAAATTATGAAAATGATCGAAAAAAAAGTTTTTTTTACATCAAAAGTAAAAAAAAAACGTGATTAGGAAGATGTACGATGGAAAAAATTTATTCATGTCCTATACTTAATTTTTATGTACAATTCATAAAATAATACGCACTCAATCCTGATGTCAACTGAAATTGAGATTTAAAATATCTTCATTCAAAGAAAAAGATTTCTTTTGTGATAAACATCACTATCCCTACATAATAATTTTAAAGCAGTTTTGACGGAAGTAATTGTATTTTTAACTTAATTTAAAATGAAACGTTTAGAGTACAATAATATATTAATAATATATAGGACAATATTGAAATATTTGTATAGTTTATAAGAACATCGAGGTTAAATCTTTTGTAAGCATTTTTTCATATAAAATAAAATAATATTTCTGTGCAAAATATGTACATTCGAGAAATTACGACCGGTTAGCATTTTTTCGACAGCGTCCATTAATAAGGCAAAGAACTGCTGGAGAATATTATTTCTTCAAAGCAAAGCAAAGTTGAGAATATGTTAAGCAATAATTGAACTGTCATACTGAGCTTTAATATTGCTGTGTATGTGACGCGACATGACAAGAACACATCACAAAAGCACTTTAAAAAGTGTCAAAACTTTTTAAAAAATAATTCTGAAATGCCCGTTGATTAAGTAACAGCTTTATACTATAAATAATAAAAAAGTTAATTAGTTAGTTATTTTGAATTTGCCAAGTATCTGGTATTGACGGGGCCACCCACTCTATGAACGGATTTGACAACCACCAGCGGGATGAAATCAATTTATTTATAATATTTCTCTCTCAATCCCTTACTTCCTTCGGTATTCTGACATCTCAACATAGATGAAGGGAACATATGATGAAATAGGAGGTGTTAAGGAATATGTAAAGTTGAATATTTATAAAAATAGGGTGTCTGGGTATTTACAGGGCTTCCAGCTGGTTTAAGTGATCACTGAATACGTATGTAACATTCACCATTCTTCCCACATAAACAAGAAATTTAAATAAGTAAAGAAAAATTAATATATGCACGTGGGTATATATATATATATATATATATATATATATATATATATATATATATATATATATATATATATATATATATATATATATATATATATATATATATATATATATATATATATATATATATATATATATATATATATATATATATATATATATATATATATATATATATATATATATATATATATATATATATATATATATATATATATATATATATATATATATATATATATATATCGCTTGGCTACCGTTCTGGAGGTCCCGGGTTCAATTCCCAGGGGGGGTTAAAATAAATACAAGTGATTTTTTCACTGTAATATTTATTCAATATTAGCCTGGACTAGTACCTGAAGCGGAGGGTTGATCACCTTTCCTTCGTGTGCTAACGATCAAGATAACACTGTGCTATATAATGCAGTGCCCTATGCATCATTGGGGTGCGGATAAGGGTTTGATTTAAAAAAAATATATATATATATATATATATATATATATATATATATATATATATATATATATATATATATATATATATATATATATATATATATATATATATATATATATATATATATATATATATATAATATATATATATATATATATATATATATATATATATATATATATATATATATATATATATATATATATATATATATATATATATATATATATATATATATATATATATATATATATATATATATATATATATATATATATATATATATATATATATATATATATATATATATATATATATATATATATATATAAATGCGTTTTGATTTCATATATTTTGAATCCACTTTTATTTAATTTATCTTTCAAATCGACACCTTCTTTCACATCCTAGTTCTTAGTACCATCTTAGGTTGAGTTTAGTAGTGTGGTTGTCAATCAAGGGATGAATGGTAAATGTTGTCAATTCCCAGGGGGGGTTAAAATAAATACAAGTGATTTTTTCACTGTAATATTTATTCAATATTAGCCTGGACTAGTACCTGAAGCGGAGGGTTGATCACCTTTCCTTCGTGTGCTAACGATCAAGATAACACTGTGCTATATAATGCAGTGCCCTATGCATCATTGGGGTGCGGATAAGGGTTTGATTTAAAAAAAATATATATAAATATATATATATATATATATATATATATATATATATATATATATATATATATATATATATATATATATATATATATATATATATATATATATATATATATATATATATATATATATATATATATATATATATATATATATATATATATATATATATATATATATATATATATATATATATATATATATATATATATATATATATATATATATATATATATATATATATATATATATATATATATATATATATATATATATAAATGCGTTTTGATTTCATATATTTTGAATCCACTTTTATTTAATTTATCTTTCAAATCGACACCTTCTTTCACATCCTAGTTCTTAGTACCATCTTAGGTTGAGTTTAGTAGTGTGGTTGTCAATCAAGGGATGAATGGTAAATGTTGTCAATTCCCAGGGGGGGTTAAAATAAATACAAGTGATTTTTTCACTGTAATATTTATTCAATATTAGCCTGGACTAGTACCTGAAGCGGAGTTGATCACCTTTCCTTCGTGTGCTAACGATCAAGATAACACTGTGCTATATAATGCAGTGCCCTATGCATCATTGGGGTGCGGATAAGGGTTTGATTTAAAAAAAATATATATAAATATATATATATATATATATATATATATATATATATATATATATATATATATATATATATATATATATATATATATATATATATATATATATATATATATATATATATATATATATATATATATATATATATATATATATATATATATATATATATATATATATATATATATATATATATATATATATATATATATATATATATATATATATATATATATATATATATATATATATATATATATATATATATATATATATATATATATATAAATGCGTTTTGATTTCATATATTTTGAATCCACTTTTATTTAATTTATCTTTCAAATCGACACCTTCTTTCACATCCTAGTTCTTAGTACCATCTTAGGTTGAGTTTAGTAGTGTGGTTGTCAATCAAGGGATGAATGGTAAATGTTACACGCATATAAAGTGAAGACTTAAACCAGCCTTTGACAGGTCGCATGCCTTCATCTGTGTTGAAATGTCAATAATGTAAAACTTAATTACGTTTTTTTTATTTAAAAACTTTTACGTGAATATGTCAGAAAAAGTTATGTTTAATCGCGTGATAAAAGCATTTTTTCATATTATAATTCACAAGTCTATTAATTCAGCGTCAGATATAGAATTGGATAGATGATATAATATACAGGAGAGTAGAAGAGATTACACGAGAAGACATGTCTCCCAGATTAGATACTGCAGAAAATTATGTAACAGTTCTTTTGATTTTCTCCCGTTCCTTCTAGAATATCATCGAATGGTAAATTTTCCTGGAACTAAAATTGCGTCAGTATTAAAAAGTCTCATTTCAAATTTCAAATAAAATACATTCGTGTTTTGCATCTGGATTGATCAGATAATGTACACAAATACAAATACGTAAATCGTACAAGCAAATGTGTTTAAGAATATACAAATGTGTGTAAGAATTCTAAAATGACGGCGTACGTATGTAACTGCGATTAATGTATGTTACATTTTATTACGTAAAATCAACTTATGTTTTAATTTTTAAATCAAACACAGATTTTTTGAGCCTACTAAGTTGGTGGATACATAAATTAAAATGGATTTCCACAAATTAAACGCCAAATCAATAAATAAAATCAATTTTATTGAGGTACATACAAATTTCAACACGTTGACTTTTTTTTGACATCACAACATAGTTGAAGAAAAATATGGAAGTCTAAGTATTTACAAGGTTTATGGCCTGTCAAAGCTGGTTAATTGATCACTTTACACACGTGCAACATTCACCATTCTACCTATGATTGACAACCTCAATTTTCCTGGAACTTCTAGATATATGATCAATCTCATGACAACAGTAGGTACACACGAGTTTGAGATATTTTTTTTATTTAGCAGAGATTATTTTATTTGCATGCAAGATTCAAACCCTAGATTATTTTAACATACTGAAAATCGATTAAAAACATGGTTTTGATTTTTTTGTAGCTTTCAATTTTTCCAATCATTTTTATGATATATAATTTGTTGAGATCAAAATTCTTGCTGAATCGTGGTTGAGTAGATGTTTGACTCCAAAACTCTCGTCACAGGTTTGATTCTCTCCAATTTATATTTTTAAGGCGTAATTCCTTTTCAACTAAGTGTTCTTTATTATATAATGATATTTTAATATCATAATATAATAAAGAACTATAATAAAGAACAGAATTTCATTTGTTGTTCAAATAAAAATATTTCACAATAAAAAAACATGTGTACTTTGGAATTCTTTTAATAGAATTTTTTTTTCATTAACATTTTTTAACAAAAATTTTAGTATATAAACACTCACCGAGATTTTTGTCTACCGGTTTTGAGACGTATCCGTCTCTTCATCAGGACAATCACTACATCAGCATACAAATAATACTATACGTCACTACGATAGTAATATTCACACACTTAAAACGCCACAAAATGTTAATCACATGAGTTTTTGGTCGACTCGAGGACCAACATCCACTAAGAATTGTAGAACAACATTCACTCAAAGCCAAGGTCTGACATGCTCACAAAAAAGTAAAAATTACAACAACAATTTTTTTTAAAAGCACAGAAAAGGGAATGTATAAATTCTTACAACTTTATTATAAACATGATATGGAACACGTGTAAAGTATATATTTTATTTCATCCTTATACGATATCTTTTTAATATTTGAAGGTTCAGAAAAAAGATCATTGTCCTATAAAGGTAGTTTGGATGTAATCGAGAAAAAAGCTTTTGTAATAGTTTTTTGTCCTGTTTGACTCAAGAGCATCGACCTTTTATCGAAAAAAGCTCACAATACATGTTTTTTGGATTATTCGGTTTTTATTTGAATTTTTGATGTTTTGGATTTTATATTTTCTAATATCCGTATATTCAAACTTATCAATGAAAATATCAATTTGTTATGTACGTTCTATATTTATATATTTACCCAGGTAATAACAAAAAATAACATAATTGAATTGGTGCTTGATTAACAATTTTTAAATGTTCATACTTTGGGATGTGTACTTACCATAGAAAATTGTACCCTGAGAATAAACGCGCTGATTTATCACAGAAATTTGGATATCAGTAAGGCGTTCCACTTGGGTTTTCTATTCAGACAAATTCATACAATAAAACATATACACAAGATTTCATTTTTAAATTACGTATTTAAAATTCAGATCTTTTTTTAACATTATGATGCTCCAATATCTGTCAATATGTTCACTTTTAATACATTTTATATGTTTGATGTAAAATAGTAAAATATGAATTTTGAGTTTTTTCAAATACTTGTTTACAAATCTGGATTACCTTTAATCAGGAGTTATTTTTTTAATTTATTTTTACATGTCAACATAGATGACTAAGAATATAGTAAAAGCTTTTACATTTTATTATAAGCTAATAAAAATTGATCATTTTTTCAAGTGTTTCTCAAGTATGTTTCTGAATAAAATCAAGGATTTGGACCTCACACGCGAATGAAAAGAATCTCCGCTTAATAAAATCTTTCCTCACTCCAATTAAGATGGCTGTTGTGAACTCGTACATATTGTATTACGAGTTTGATGAATATATCCAAAAGTTTCTAAAATTTAAATAGTGTGATTGTCAATCATGAGTAGAATTGGTGACTGTTACACATTTGTAAAGTGATCAATTAACCAAGCCTATGACGGTCCTAAGCATCGTAAATGCTTACATTCTCTCACTTCCAAATTATTATTCATCTATGTTGAGATGTCAAAAATATATCATCAAAAATGCGTAACGGTGTTTTCAGTTCCACCTTAGATCAAGATCACTATGTCACAAAATATATAATTGAACAAGTGAACAGCTAAAAAAAGAGACTTTGATATCAAACCGCAAACAGCATCCCCATCTAATTATTCCGCTATATGTGGTGACATTGATCTTACTTTCCCCTTATCCTTCATTTCGTTTCAGATTAATCCCCTTCTTATCCATCGTTTCTCGGTAAAAATCTAAATATAAACATAAAATTAGATGTGAAAATCCGGGCAGGTACTTTGTACGCACGCTCGCTACTCATTTTGTTTGACATTTCTCTAATGCGGTGCGTGTACACGCGAGAGACCGCCCACGGAAACAGCGTAATATGTTACCGGATCCAGGATATAACCCACTCGTGGGACATATTTGTCTAATGAAATACACCCTAGTACCTTCTCGCATATCTGATCGTGTTGTGCTTAATGTTCACTCTTCGGCTTGTGAAGCGGTAGCTTTGTGAAGTTTCTTCTTTAACGTAGTATTCTAAGTAACAGAACAGGCATGCTTTGTTTAGAATATAATAATCCAAGTAACAGAACGGACATGCTATGTTTTGAACGTAATAATCTATGCTACAGAACAGACACGTTACCCCTTGTACGTAGGAATCTAAGTGACGTAACAGACATGCTGCGTCTTCAAAGTAATAATCCAAGTAACAGAACAGACATGTTGCGTTTTGAATGAAATAATCTAAGTAACATAACATTCTAACATGCTAAGTCTTGAACGTAATAATTCAAGTAACAGAACAGATAGGTTGCGTTTTGAACTTAATTATCAAAGTAACAGAACAAACATGCTACGTCTTGAATGTAATAACTCAAGTAACAGAACAGGCACGTTGCGTTTTGAACGTAGTAATCTAAGTAACAGAACAAATATGCTTTGTTTTTAATGCAATAATCTAAGTAACGGAACAAACATGCTACGTCTTGAATGTAATAACTCAAGTAACAGAATAGACATGTTGCGTTTTGAACGTAGTAATCTAAGTAACAGAACAGACATGCTTTGTTTTGAATCTTATAATGTAAGTAACAGAACAAACATCTAGAACGTTATAATATTAGTAACAACAGACGTGGTACATCTTGAAATTAGTTATCTAAGTAACAGAACGCACATGCTATGTTTCTAATGTGATAAATAAATAAATAAATCCTAAATAACAATAAACATATAACGTCTTTAACGTAATAATCAAAGTAACAGAACAGACACGCTACTTCTTGATCGTGGGAATCTAAGTTACAGATCAGACATGTTACGTCTTGAACGTTGTAATCTAAGCAACAGAGCACACATGCTACGTCTTACACGTGGTAATCTTAAGAACTAAACAAACCTAGTAATCTAAGTAACAGAACAGATGTGCTTTATTTTTAATGTAATAATCCAAGTAATAGAACAAATATGCTACGTCTTGAACTGAATATTCTAAGCAATAGAACAGACATCCTAACGTTAAAGAATAAACATGTCCTGAACGTAGTAATCAAAGTAACAGAACAGACATGTTACGTCTTGAAGTGGTAATCTTAAGAATTGAACACACTTGCCTACGTCTTGAAGTGGTAATCTTAGAAACTGAACACACTTGCTACGTCTTGAATATGGTAATCCAAGTAACTGAACAGACATGCTACGCGCTACCTCATAAATGTAATTATATGTTTAAAATTAACGCACTTTTTCTTGAAGGGTAATTTCACAAAATAAAATTATCGTGACGCTTATTTCTGAACATGAAGATCTAAGTTACAGGGTATTTGCACATTAAAAATTGACTTGTATTGTGTGTGGTTAAAGCGTTTCTTTCAACCTGCGCGTAGGATGTTTGTATTTTTATGACGACGGCGTTTGTCTCACGATACGTATATTTTAAGTTAATCCTAAAATCCTATAAAATGTCAGTATCTTGAGACTCGGGATATGTATTGGACGGGATTTTCAGATCTCATCCCCCCGGTTCCGACTGAGCAGGGATATCACTCTATAATTCATGAATCTCATTGAAAATTCACTCTTTGTCTTACGAAACCCGCAGTATTTTGTTTGCTTCGATATATTCAGTCATCTTATTTGGAATCCATTTATGGCTGAAGAAACGGAAAAAGAAAATAGTATGTAAAGTTATTAATACCGCGTTGGAAAATACATGTTTTTGGATTTATGAAATTCGAGTATTCTCAGAATTTTGTGTATCTGTTAAAAGTTTGACCTAGTAGCGAAAATTTCATACGAAAAGTAGGCTAACTGAATCCTCGACCTCTATATCCTAGTCTCATATATTTAATATCGTAATTTTTGCAACTGATTTTCAGCTTTCAGGACCCGTGTGATAAAAAATTGAAGTAAAGGTATCATTTATATGTGGTGACTTGATAATACATTATTATGTTTAATAAGATATCCAATGATATTTATTTCATTACTTGATTTGTCACTTTATGGTAAAATCTATTCATTTTTAATTTAAGTTTTACTTAGTAAATACCTGAGTTTTTACTAAGTAAAACTTAAATTAAAGGTGGATTATTTATTTCCGTACGGATCTCGGCGATGTTTCAAAATATGTCCGAGAGTTATTTGTTTTTCTGTTGGTCGATTCGATAACACGTCACTTGGCACAGGACAAAACATAATTTTATTTTATTGTACTTTTTTTTCAGAATGTATTATTTTGAAAACATCATAATGATTGATTTATTACTACTCCTATTTACTGTGGAACATTTATTGTTATTTCTTGAATGTTTTCCGCAGATACTTTGTGGCACATTTTATAAACTTCATAAAATTGAATAACTTAGTTTTTACCACTTTTTTATTAATACAATTTAACCTACCGGTTTCGACTAGAACCTTGTCATCATCAGGGTTTATTTTAATTCAAAAACATTTAAATACTCTCACTAAAAACTTCCACACACTCCGTAAAAATCCTAAATGATATTTTTATTATTCATTGCATAGCAACCCCAAAAAAAACTAATGGAATCACCAAAAAACAGGATGAAAGTGTAAAGTGGAGAACACACACAAAAACCTACTGTGCAGAAATTTTAGGAACAGAAATTGGAAAAATTTCAAAATGTTCTGATGATGACACGGTCTATGTTGCATCCATTATTATAATTAATAATAATTACCTGTTATTAGGCTGGTTTTGATGACAACTTTATACATTTGTGTAAAGTTCTCCATTCTACCCTTGATATAACATACATTTTTGAAAATAGTATATGTAAGAAACAGTAGATGGTTCGTCTCAGTTTATTTATTTATTTATTTTTAATAACAGATTACATACATAAGTCATATATATGATATTCCCGATGATTAATTTATATTTCTCATTTTGGGGCATGGGATTAAAGTTTTCAAGACTGGAACACAAATAATAAAGTTACAAAAAATATGTTTTTTTAAATAACCAAAACTAATGCATGGCAAAAAATAAAAACAATACACATGTATTATAAATAGGCATAGGAAGCATATTTTAAAGAAATAAATGAGAAAAACACAAGGTTAGAAGCATTTTTAAATAAAAAAATAAGAAAATATAAAAAATGAGAAAATATAACAAATGAGAAAACATAAAAACATAACTAAACACTACATGTAGATACCTATATCTTTTCAGAAAGTATTTTTTCAGATCATTTATTTTGGATCCCCGAATGGGTTCTATATTTTTTTTTATGTCAGGTAGCTGTTTAATTTGGGTATAGGCAATATATTTTAAGAACCTTACTCCAAATTTAGTAGAGTTTATCGGCTCCACATGTATTTTGTTATGTTCTCGTGTATTAATATTATGAGTTTCTTTGCTAAAAATCGGATAGTAATAAATAATTAAATATAAATGCCAGGTCGTAAGTCCTGGAATGACTAGACCTCCATCTTCTTTCGTATTAAAACCATAAATGCTTCATTTCAATTTGAGACACGTGTTATAATTATATACAATCTGAAGGGTAAATAATCCTGTTACTGCTAACGGTACTGGAACACTTTTGATTAGGAAGACGGAAACGAGCAAATGAAGACAATCTTTTGTTTATTAAAAAATCACAAAGTTATAAGAACATAGGGTCACAAATATATCGAAAATTACAAACTTATTAAGGCGAGAAGAACAAAGCGACACCAATATAAAAACAGAGCGAGCGCGGCGTATACACGTTTTGAATAATATTTGATCTGAGCACACAAAATTTTGTCCGTCCCCCTTTATATACGATTTTAAAAGAGCTACACGTGGTGGGGACAATATTATAAACAAAATATAAGTCGATGAACTGTGTCCCTTTGTTCTTCTCGCGTACATTTATTAATACTATTTTAATACATAAATAATTCATAAAAATACACAGATTTTGGCCGAAACAAATCCAGTGTCTTAGTATAAAAAAAAATACAGCTGAATTACTATATAATATGAAAAATATTGTTAATAGAATAAAGTTACTAGTCTTCTATTACCTTGAATTCTAAATATAGGTAATACGATATTGTCTTCAAATGAAGGACCTTCAAACATCAATAGATTTTTTCAGATTGTTTTATATCATAATAAAGTTTACATGGAAAATATTTGGAGCAGAACAGCTCGCTTCGGCTTGAAGTTAGTATGTAAAATAGTTAATTGGGTCATTTGTTTATCCACTTTTACGATAGACGGAAACTGTAATCAAGATACGACATCCGGCATAGGAAATAGGACAAAGTTTGTCCACATTTTACATAAAAAACTACTCAACGTAATTTAATAAAGAGTTTTGGAGTCAAAATATCCTTACAATACGAAACGACTGACAGAGATATGTTAAATTTACTAAATTTTGAAATCAATATTATATTATATTAATAATGAAAGCATATTATTGTAAATTATAATTTAAAATTTATGCTCTTACTAGGTTTTCCCATGCAGATGGCATACAATACTTGCTAATAAAATTACATGAAAATTGAGTCATGCGATAAATTAAGACATGGACGAATGATACGAACTTTTCAGATCTGCCCACCTCCATTTTCCAATTATGAATATCTCTTCTGTATGAAGTTTCGTCATTTAATGACTTTATGCCCCAGAATATGTTAAACATTAATATTTGGTGTAGAATTTTGTCCAAATACATAATTTCAGTTTCAATTCATTATTTAATACCATAACATACAAAAAAAATCAGATGGACCACAAAAATTTTCATTGGTATTTTACCGATTCAAATGCAAATATTTTCAACAAAATTATATTTTCAAATAATTTGAAACATGACGTCATTTCCGTTACGAAGTAAATAAATCCCTCTACATACTGATTGCAAAGTTGAGATTAAGTTTCTACCGTAAATCAAGGCGAGACTGAAATACTTTCTCCGGAAATGAATGCCTCTTTTTAAATTAAAATAAATTGTAGGAACGTAAGATGCACATAATTTTCCACTTGTTGTTTTGAAGATATTTTATTTGTACATGTGGTTAGTGGAAATGTAAATATCAAAGTTATCTCAGGTTCTTTAAAATAAAAATTCACCTTTTATGAAAAGCTGTTATTGATTCAGTGCATATTAATTTAAAATTTAATGATTATTATTATGTTATTATTCCTTAAGTTATAACTTCTCAAGTTAAAAAATACGCCTTATTTGTCATTCCTTGCCTATTGGTTTTAAAATTTTAAGTTTATGTTTTAAATTTAATACTTGACTACATTTTGAGTTAACGACTGGTTTTGAGAACTATAGATATTCTAAACACCAGGTAAAAATACAAAATGTTTATGTTTTCACCTGTTGATGGCAACATTTGTAGTTCTTAAAATAAACTCAAAAATCAAAAAGTAGTCATTATTATATAGTAGTTATTATTCAGACCTGACGATGGAAGTTTAGCTTCCGAAGCAAGTAGTCTTTAATAAAACTCGTAGTAAAAGTGGTATAAAAACAAGTGTTTCCTTAGTCATTGTCTTACCACAAAGTTAATGCCGAAACAATAAATAAAAAGTCGTCTTATAAAGTGTTTTATTTTTATATTTAAATCATGGTTTTATTCCACGCAAAAGCTAAATTAATAAAATGAAAATAAGGATAAAATTGTACAAAAATGATGTAAAAAGAAAAATATATAATTGCATTTGAAATTAATAAACTAAAATCTATATGTAGATAGATAGCTTTAAAATAAATAAATAAATACACATTTTACGCAATAAGGGAAAAACGTAAAACAAAACCTCAATGCGCCGTGACGTAGATAGGCTCCACACGAAACTAATTTACAGGGTTCGATTTTCATCAATTGCAAAATGAATTCAAGAAATGTTTGTTTTCAATTTATCTGCGTATTTGTGATATACTTTTCTCGTCTCCCTTTCATATCCTACTATCCTACCTGTAGACAAAGCTCTTAAAAGAGGCTTTGAGGACTATTTTTTTTTAAATGTTTTCATAAATTATTAACACAAAAAACCATGTATTTCTGAACTATCAAAAATATTTATATGAAATTATGATAATATGGACAGTATTTTTATGACCTATAAATTGGTCATGAAAAAAATAAATGTAATGACAGTCATTAACCTTATTTCGGTCCAAATATAGACTTTTTGGTGCTTCGTAATAATAAACGTATTAAAAATAACGCTTTCCACAACATTACAGTACATCATTGTCAAATATTATTGTTTGAAAAATGTGTTAGCTGAAGTTATTTTTACTCGCGTGAAATGTTATTTTACAATTATTTTTAAGCGTATAGATTTTTCAAGATTATCTTTCCGTATCGAAAGTTCTAATAACCTTAGCTTTTTTTAGGGATATATATATATATAAATTTATATAGACAAAGCTCTAAATAGAGGCTTTGCGGGCTATTACTTTTAGAAAAAATATCTTTTCATAAATTATTTAACCATGTATTTCTGAACTAGCAAAAATATTCACATAAAATTATTGTTGATAATATGGAAAGTATTTCAGTAATTCATAATAATCCATCTGAAATCACTAATAAAATAATGTCATTTTAAATTTTTCTAAGGAAAACGGGTTCATATCTGGATTTGAGTTTAACCTGTAACCTCTTGTTCTACCATAAATTGTGTACATGAGATATAAAAAATAATAAAGAAAGATGCGTTTTTTCACTGTATCACGTAGAGCACATATTTGTATTACATTTTTTTCTCCGCCAAAAATAAATGGCAGAAAATTAACCATTTCGTAAATTGTACGGTGAATTTATTTTCATTTATACATTTCTTTTTTGTATTCGCTTTATCGCCCTAATATCACCTAAGGCTAGTGCAGAATGTAGATGAAACTAAAAATATAACAAAGGCGTTACAAGAAATCCTGACATATCTTTGAGTATAAATATGGGGTAAAATAACCCACACCGTGGAAGAAAAATAATAATTATGACATACAGTACTCTTGGATTAACCGGATCTTTAATAATCCCCAAGGATAGCTGGGGATTTATTCTCAGCAGCAAATAGATATAAAATAATAATGCCCTCGCATTAGATCAGTTGAACTGTAAAAGTCATGCTAGGATTAGAGTAGGGATGTTACATTTGAATCCACCTTTGAAACATCGATCTCTTAAAGACGATCGATTTTTAATAACACCGATTCTCAAGTTGACATTATTTTAATGATAATAAAATACTACATTAGATTAAACATGATATTTTTTCAATAAGGTTTAACTTTTTTAATGAATACAATAATTCAAGTGTTTAATTACAATTCCAATGATGTAAAAATAAATTAATTAAAAATAATGTATAATTTTCTTCTCAATTAAAGACTCATTATTTTCTTAACATCAATGAAGAAGAATATGGAACTCTGGGCATTTACAGGGTCTTTGACCTGTTACAGGGATTTAAGTGATCAATTTAATACATTCGTATTTATAGAGGATTATTCATATTTATCATAATCTAGATTTGTGTTCCGCAAACTTTTTCTATTCAAGATACACCGGCCAAATCAAGATTTTTTATTTAAAAAAAAACAAATTCTTTCAAAATTGATTTATTTTAAAAATTAATATATTTTAAATTCATTTTTTGTTCTTAGTAAATACCACTATTTCTTAAAATCTACTGTGACACGTGTTTCGATGCATTCCACGTCATTTTCAAACACCGTATGATGCGGAATGCATCAAAACACGTGTCATAGTAGACTTTAAGAAACAGTGGTAGTTCCTAAGTAAAACATTTAATTAAACATGGATTAGACCACAAAGTGACTGCCGAATCAATTAATGAAAATTAATATAATCTGAAAACATTCATAATATATGATCTTGCGATTGTGAGCCTACTTAACTGAGCACAAGTGATAACAATTTGAGAAATCGTTGATAAGGCTGCTTTCATCTCTACGTTGATCGTCTTCAGGCGTTTTCTATTTTTATTATGTAATAGTAGTCAGAGTCAAAAATCCTCATTCGCACACTCTTTTCGCAATAAAGCGCCTCGCTCGTATAGCTTTCAGCTATTTCTAGGCGTGTTATCTTCACAAAACTAGAGTTTTTTTCCACGGCACACCAACTTATCACCACGGTATACCAATGTGCCGCGGCACACACTTTTCGGATACCGATCTAGATCATACATACGTACTTGAAAGTAGTCAGGAGAGGAATAATCGGCGTGTATGTATGAGGAGAAGCATGAATGTAAAAAAGGCAAAGATTATTTGCTGACATTACTCTGGCTTTTAATTTTCTCCACCTACCCCTGCGGAGAAACGGTTTGACGATCTGTTAGTTTTTTTTCTATATTGAAATATAAACAACAACAAAAATTTATATAAATAACTTCTAATTGGAGCAAAACCCAAAATCTGTGAACCTAAATTCGGACATAGTCAAACATTTTTATTTTTATTTATTATATAAAAAGGTAACTAGCAAACCATCACGCCGCTTCCCAAAGGGGGTAGGAAGAGGAATAGAACACCACACCACTCTGTGCAAACATTCTTCACCTCTTCCACGTTCATGCATCTCCCCACACAAACCCGACTCCTAACCTAACCCCTTAATCAATCCTGATTTTATATGATTTTGTTATAATTTAGTTTTTTAATCAACACACCGAAATCGTACAGGAGAAAATGACTAACTAATAAATCGTAAAATGTTCAGGAGGACCATTTAAGTCACTTTTACTTGGCAAGAAAATAAACATCAATGCAGTTAGTCATTTTTAACAAGTAAATATAGTTTAAAGTGGGATTTTTTTCATTGCAATATTAAGCTAGTAAGATATCAAATAGTCAATGATCACGTTTTTGTAAAAAAAAACGCACTTGGTCATTTTCTCCTGTATGTCTACGATATGTGTATTGAAATCTCAATTTTATTATTTCAACTTCGATTTATGTCGATTCTCGAGTCATTACATTTTTCAGAGACGGACATCCCTACGATTAATTTCCTCTTTCGCGCTACTGTAATACGCGACAATAAACTTACGATTGGAAATTATTACACCTGTTATCTTAGGTAGATGCGAAAAATAACTTTAGCGGAAGTAATCGAATCATACGGATTCAGAACGACGTGTGTCTTCAATATTTACTCCAGGCATTGCGCATAACGTTAAACGATATACATTGATTCGAGTACGTTTGTATGCTTTACCATCGCACTTCGCCTGGAATTTAAATTCCATTTCCACGTATACACGGTTACCCGAAAGAAACATACATACAAAATTCATACACAAAAATTATCGTTATTGAATTAAATTCGATTCAATTTCTTTATTTATAATTAACAAACACATTACAATCTAAAATTTAAATCGTTTACATGAACAAAAATCGAAAATAAGTCTGAATACTTTATCTAAAGGTGTAGAAGAATCCCGCTTCGGAAAACTCTTTCAGACACATGGAACTGATCAGTATCCAATGAGATATTGTTCGACATACCGGTAGCTCTTTCTACAGGCATAACCATCAGCAGGTTGGTCCTGTGTATAGGAATGTAAAACAATATATGCCCACGCTGTCTTAGGTAACTATCGGGAATATATAGACCAATGCTCCGGATAATTTTAGGATTATCGACCATACCGACGTAACTAACTAACTAACACCGCTTCCCGTAGGGGTAGGCAAAAAGAATAGAATGCCACACCACTCTGTCTTTGCCAACATTCTTCAAGTATTTAGCATACCTGACTCTGCCAAGTTTTTTTTTCGATTTTACTCTGCTCCTTTTTCCCATTACATTCGTCTCATAAATTTGTTGTACCGTTGTTTCATCACTCATTACATGTCCCTATTTCAACACACTTTTCTTAATTTCAACGATAGTGCTTATTACAGTAATGTTGTAAATAATTAAAAAAAATAAAAAAAAACATTGTTTATGATTTTAAAAAGTTATATTATTGTCAAAATATGACATATTCTTCATCTTCAAACCCTTATCCGCACCTCAATGATGCATAAGGCACTGCATCTTATAAATGCAGTGTTATCTTGATCATGATCATCAAGGAAAGGTGATCAACTTTCCGCTTCTGGTACCAGTCCAGGGTAATATAGAATGAATATTAGAGTGAAAAATCACTTACAATTTGACAACCTCAAATATTTTTGGAAGTCCTACAAAATAAATATCATTAATTTCATTACACTGTACGCGTGAGTTTATTTCCCAATACAACCATCCAATAGCTGGATAGGAAAAAAAATATTTTACAGAGACCCTTTTAAACGTTTGCAAGATCCTAACCGGATTATTTAGCATCCTGAAAACGACTGATAACATTATTTTCAATTTTATTTGACTATCTTTTTTATTCACAACATTTTGAGTATTTCGAAACACATGTTCACAAAACAACACCAATTTTTTTTGAAGATAACACATAAAAAAAATTGTGAAGCGATTTTTCAGGCTATTTTATTTTTAAAAAAAAAAACATGTTTATAATCATTTAATCCACTGAAACTCGTACATTTTTGTAAAATTATGCTTTGAAAGAAAAGCATGTAAGGTAGAATATCAATTTTATAATAATAATTGTAAATTTTATTATTAAAATTTCAGATATTATTTTATACGATCCATAAAATAAATTTAAATTTTTAATAGAAAAAATACCCCACTCTTTGAGTAATATTTTTTTATAAATGAACGTGTTTTTTTTATATTTAAGATTATTTTTTTTCTGGACGCTTGGCAGTGAGTAGACGCCTATGGCGTTATTTACCTCCTAGAAAATATACTGTATAATTTCTTGCGTAGACACGAATTTTCATCCCACGTTCTAATCAGTAGCGGAAGAAGGAAAAATAGGCCCTTGGAAAGGTCACAAAAGATGTCTTACTCGTAAAATACACCAATTATAAATAATATATTTAAAATCGTTACTTTTACAACAATATATTTATTTGATAACGTTTGAGTACATTGCTAAGGTAATATGTATACCAGTTGTTCATAAACATGTTTACACGATAGCTTTAACAAACAACAAAAATTAGGACATACAAGAAAAGATATGTAAAATAATAGTTTTATATTTACATGATTAACAGTTTTAGATATATATGTAAATTGCCGATGATATTAAAAAAATCTGATACAAATTATTTTATTTTTCCATGCATGTATAATATTTAATTCTGACATTTTTCAAATAATTTAAATACTTTTTTGCCTAAACCTGAGTACGTCTTCGCATTCAGCTTGTAAAATGATCATCTCATTAGTTACTTTGTGTGAGTTACATGCTTTAGTTACTTGATTACCGAGATTAGTAGTTTGTGTTACTTTTCAAATTTAAACCTTACGCGCAGTACAAGCGGGAAATTAATTCTTAGAATGGTAATCCCTCGTTAATCGTGGGAGTTGCCTTTCGCTAAAATGTCACGGGTAATGTAACCGCTAATAAAAAAATGAATATCGTTAACTTATAGTATTTACGTGTAACCTAGGATTTCGAACGCCTCGGGTTATAGATGACTCGAGTTACAAACAAAGCTCCTGATGAAATATGTAATACCCCGATTTGCCAACGGAATATCGGGTTTCCAACAAGATAACGCCTACTCTATAAACTAAGATCTCGAAGAAATTACTAGAATGTCTTAATAATGTGCAAAAAAGACGTCGACGATGAAAAGAGTTGATTTCATTTTTTTTAATGTAAAGTTCTCCTGTTTCCACAACATCGAAATATTCTTTTTTTATCACTTTTTCTTAAAATTTATTATCACACGTGTTTTGATACATTCAGGATCATATAAAATGCTTTTTAATATTGACGATGAATGCAGAAAAGTGCCAAAATATATGCTTAGAAATAGTCCTATTTACCAAACATTATTTCTCTCTTATCAAACAACACCCATTTGTTCGTATGTATTTTGTACAGTCTTTCTAAATTCATCGTACTAAACTCATTTATTTTCTTTTATATTTTGGTAGTTTACAAAAATATCCATTTTATCAGTCATGTCATACTGCGTTAAATATATTTTGTAATGACGTATGTAAATAGGTACTGCAAAAAATGTTTATAATGTGGAATTTTTTACAAAAATTCAATTTTTTGTTTTAAATACTAGTAAATCACACCCTTCCTTTTAGAGATGTATTAAAAACCAACAAAAATGGATTAAAATAAATAAAAAATAGAATCAGTCTTGATAGAAAAAAAACATAAGCAAATTAATCTGAGGTAGCTTTTTTTAATGAGAGGTTTAGTAAAAAATATTGTACAGTAACTTACATTAAATGAACATTTTATTTTGGGAAATGTATAAAAAAATCTTATTTTTGTTTCAATCCATTTCACATTTTTATCAAACACTGTATGTAAATACCGTAAATTTAATAGAAACTATGTGAGAAAGAATAAAATATCGTATAATCCCTGATAATACCACCAGCCTTTTTTACTAAAAATAATTTAAATTTAAATTCTTTAAACACGAAATAAAAATAGAAATATTTAAAATAATAGTGGATTATACATTTTTTTTAAATATAAAGTTACAAAAATATATAGAATAATAAACTCGTAACATATTTTTTCTTTTACGTTTATTATACAAAATATATAATAAAAATGTAGATATCCATATATAAATGTAGGTACCTATTTCATAAAAATATTATTTCTTCAAATATGTACATACATATATTCTGTAATAATGAATATAAAATCATTATTGTGAAATTTAAATATTCGTAAAGTAGAATAAAACAACAACTTTGTAGTTTTTTCCACATGAATTTTATTTGACCAGCAACTGAGTTTCGTCGTAACCAACATCATAAGACTGGTGTGAGGCTAGACAAAATTCTACGTTATATACACAAGGCAGGAGTGAAAAACAATGATTTTTATTTATTTTTCTAACAGAAATAATTTAAATTTAATAAAGTTAGGTATTGTATTTGAATATTAATTACATCTTAGTTAAGGTATAGGTTTTAAGTATGATTTGATTCAATTTTATTTTAGAAATGGATTTTGTGGTAAATTATATAAAATCATGGTTTTCAACCTTTGTTTTGTTGCGTATTTAACATAGAATTTTGTCTAGCCTCACAACAGTCGGATGATGTTGGTTACGACGAAACCCGGCTGTTGGCCAAATAAAATTTATGTGGAAAATATTGTTATTATTTTATTGTATGAAATGCTGTTCCACCAAGAAATATCAGTACAAAACATCAACATAATAAATGTAATATGTTAAATGTTACGTCTGGTAAGTTATATAATATGTAACTCTAAAATAAGAAAGGTTGTATCATTCGGTATTATAAAAGAAACTCCAATTTGTTTCGTATCGAGATTATTGAATACTATGATGGAATTATTAAGAAATCTGTAATACGAGATGACTATGTCCTAACGGCGGGAAAAATCGAAACTTTTAGTTTATTTTATCTTACGATATATTGAGATTTTGCACGAAACAGGAAAAAAGTATCGGGAATATTTATAGGAAATAAGAATGAGAAGTGTTTTTAGAGGTATACATGTACAAATTTCCCGCAATAAATTGATGCTGACACCCACCGTATAGCATGTCGCGCCATCTTGTTGGAACTACAGCTTTGTCACATTAATGCCATCCAACTCAGGTACGAAGAAGTCAGTAATCATGATTCTGTAGCGCTCTCCATTAACCGTAACATTCTGGCCAGCATCGTCTAAAAACTGTGTCCATGAATATGTTTTTAAAAATCCTTATGTTAAAATTCAAAAGCCATAATTTTATGTTATATCATTTTTCGTTTATTTTTTATTCACTCTCGTATAAGAACAAAGTACCATTTAAATGTCACTTTAACGATAAGATATTTAAAAAAATATATAAAAAAGGATCCACTACAACTTTTTTGAGTTTTAGTGATCTAAACACCACAAATTTTTACAACATCTGTAGTTCTCGAAACTAGTCATGTTTACATTAATAAACTCAAAAAAGTGGTTTTATACAAGTGTTTTTTTTTATAATAGAATTATCATGTGGTTTCACAAAGCTTTTGCCGAATCAAAAAATAATATTTATATAAAGCTATTTTATATATTTATATATTTTTTTTTAATTTTCACTATTTCGTACAATTCATTATGACACGTGTTCTAATGCATTCAGCATCAGCAATAAATAATTCAATATAATGTACAGAATGCAATACAAATGTGTATGGATTTTAAGATAAAATAATATTTAACTGACACAATTTTCATTGAAATGAATAGATATTACCACAAAGCGACTGTCAAATCTATTTTTTAAAAACGAATATTTTCTTCAAATAAATAAAAGATTGATATTTTTTTCAAATAAACCACCATTTGTTTGATATTATCCAAAACCTTTTTGAGCAAAATCAATATTTCACTTGTGTACTCTGTATTTTTAAGATTGTTTTAGAATCATTTTTATTTTAGAATAGAAAACGTTGTCTTTGCAAAAAATAAGACATTTAAGACTATTTTTAAATTTCCATTATTTTATTTGAATTCAAACTGGATTATACTTTCTTTCCTTTGACTGATGATGAGATCTTTACTTCCCGCAGATTTTCTTTGATGTTGGAAACAAATTGAAATTTTAATATGCTACTGAAAATACAATTGTAACATCAGATTGCTTGGCACATTAGTAATCCTAATTTGCGAGAAAAAATACAAATCTACCGTACTATTAATAGAAAAATTTCGAGAAAATTGTTGTTTATAAAGCGGAAATGTTCCTTTTTTGGAAATATGTTCATTTAATTTTAATGTAATTATGATATTGTCTTCTCATTCTTCTTTTGCTTGGTGTATACTTTGTTTATATATATATATATATATATATATATATATATATATATATATATATATATATATATATATATATATATATATATATGTATACATATATATATATATATATATATATATATATATATATATATATATATATATATATATATATATATATATATATATATATATATATATAAATATATATATGTATATATATATATATATATATGTATATATATATATATATATATATATATATATATATATATATATATATATATATATATATATATATATATATATATATATATATATATATATATATATATATATATATATATATATATATATATATATAAATATACAGTATCTACTCAATGAATTAGGGCCACCCATTATTTTTTTGAATACTCTGAAATCTTTTGGATTATTATATTTATTTTGCATAAATACTTTAAGTTTTCTATTGACATCTAATATCATGTATATTACCTTCAATAATATGTAAAATATACCTGGATTATTTAAGCCTTTACAAAATTTCAAACCCTTTTTCTGAGAAAGGTCCCTAATTGGCACAGGTAGACAGATAGTTGAAAGTTCAAAAAATAGTCCTATCTCATTTATTAGTGAAGTTTCTTGAGTTCTGGTTGTTGTTTTGTTCAGAGAGGTTATATAGTTATCGTGTCTTGTGAAAAAAACTTAATTTTTAATTTTAGTTCATAAAGTATAAAAAAAAATTGTAAACAAAAGTGTTTTTTTTTTGAAAAGGACAAAATGGGAAAAAGTAAAGACATTTCTGACGAAAAAAGTCTAGTGTTATAGTGCTACTGAAATTAAAAATACTATCTAATAGAGAAATTTCAAAAAAAGAAAACGTTTCTCGTCAAACAGTGGACGGAATTTCAAAATCAATAAAAAATCAGTCACCCGCCACCAGCAATCGGCGAAAGAACTGTCGTAGGATTAGAAAAACAACACCGAGGACTGATCGAAAAATCGTTCAAAGTGCCTTAGAAAACCGTAGTGCATCAGCAAAAACATTAAAAATAAAATTGGAAGAAGAGGGTATAAATATATCGGTGTATCAACACTGAGGCGACGTCTTTACGAAGTAAATCTGAAATGCAGGCGCCCTGAAAAAGTACCAAAATTGACACAACGAATGAAAGCGGATCGATTAAAATGGGCCAGGCTACATCGAAATTACTCGGTAGATGATTGGAAAAAGGTATTTATTAAAATTGAATTTTCAACATATCATTTTAGTAAATAAACTTATATATTTGAATTAAACTTAAATTTTCATTATTTTTCAGGTCATCTTTAGTGATGAGTGCCGGTTAGAAGCCGTGACAGAGAGCCGTCGATTCGTCAGGAGAACACCAATGGAACGTTACAATGAGGCCTGTGTGGTAAAAGTTATCAAACACCCCCCTGCAACAATGATATGGTCATGTATTATTAACAATTTACCTGGGCCGTTGTTTTTCGTGGAAGGAACAATGAACCAAAATTCCTATAAGCAGGTCCTCGAACGAATTTTATTGCCCTTCTACCATACACTCGACCCAACAGAAGGTCCATACACCTTCATGCAGGATGGGGCACCTTGCCACCGGGCTAAATCAATGATAAAATTTTTGTCTAACAAAAATCTGCCTTTGCTCCCCTGGCCTGGAAATTTTCCGGACCTTAATCCTATAGAAAACGTATGGAGCATGTTAAAAAATAAGGTATACTCATTTCCAAATCGGACAGTAGACTGTCTAAAAGAAAATATTCAAAAAATTTGGTCAGAAGACGAAGAAATAAAAAACATGATAAAACAGTGCATTTTAAGTATGCCAAAAAGAATTGAGGCAGTTATTTCTGCCAAAGGTGGAAATACTAAATACTAACTATATTTATATGAAAATATATGCATTATTTAAGCGTAATAAAGTGTTCATGTGTAAATAAAATTCAATGTTGTTTTATTCAAGGTTTTCTCTGAGTTATTCCTGTTTGAATTGAGAAATTGCGCGAAATTCTGCGTGGCCCTAATTCATTGAGTAGATACTGTATATATATATATATATATATATATATATATATATATATATATATATATATATATATATATATATATATATATATATATATATATATATATATATATAAATATATATATATATATTTATATATTTTTATATATAAATACGTGTGCGTGTATAATATGCATCTCATAATTGTATAACTTTTTTATTCACAGACTCATTAGTATTTACATTAATTTCGACATCAATTTAATGACGGCATTTTAAAATTACCCTAACGAAAAAATTCTAAAATTTATAATTTGAGGTACTGTAACCTTTGGGCCTAAAAAGGTCAAACAGTCATGATACTTTTTTATAACAGTCGTTTAAAGGTTGCTACTAATTAAGAAAAACACAGCTAAAAATATAAATGAAATAACACGTCTTAGGTTTAACGTTGTATTCTGATATATAACCCTAATACAATAAAACCTCGATTAACGAACTTAATTCATTCAATAAATGTATTTCATGTATTTTGTGACCCGATACAGTTTTCTAAAATCAACGATGTAAAATGGGTTAATCTCTGAACCACAAAAAATCTAGATGTTCGAGTGGTGATATAAGCGAATAATGCAAGACTGAGATAAGCATTATCGACAAAAATTATTAAAGGTGTGTTGAGATGATTTGGGTATGTCAAGGAAGATCGAGGAAATGTTGGAATGGTCAAGTTTTTCAAATGTGTACTTGAAAGTGCTATGTATGAGGAGACGCAAGAGGCGAAGATTGTTTGCAAAGGGAGATTGTTGTATTCTCAATATTATTAAAAGTTAAAGCATTTATTTTGTGGTTAGTCATTTTTACTTTTTTACAAAAATGTTAATAATGTTAGTACATAACCACTCACCGACATTTTTATGTCTACCGGTTTCAAGACGTACCCGTCACTTCGTCAGGACAAGTGATTAGCGTGGTAGCAGTGATTGTCCTGACGAAGAGACGGGTATGTCTCGAAACCGGTAGACATTCTCGGTGAGTGGTTGTATACTAATATCATCAACATTTTTGTAAAAAAATTAATAAGGGATTGTTGTAGCGATCTATTCTCTCTGCCTACCTCTGTGGCAAGCGGGTCAATGAGTGTTCATTTTTTAATTAAAATCGACAAATATACTTTATTGTTTTAGGTCGATTGTTTTTTAAAAAATCGACAAATTTCTTTATTTTGCACCAGGTCGATAGAAAATCAGTTTTTTAAAAAATTACAAATTTTCTTTTTTTATTCAGGTCATCGCAGCTGGCAAGTGCGTCCTCATCACGGGCTGCGATAACGTGATAGGCAACGCCATAGCCCGCCGCTTGGACGACCTGGGCTTCACCGTGTTCGCGGGCTTCTCCAGCAAGGTGGACAGCTTGGACGCCGAGATGCTCAAGAGCGACTGTTCTGGCAGGCTGAAGACCTTGCAGCTGGACGTGACGTCAGAGACCCAGGTGAGACAATTTACTGATATTTCACAAATCTAATTTAAACATCTGTCAGGTCTCTCAGACAACCAGATCTAGCTGACTAACTGAGAATACTTTGACTAACTAATAGTCTGACTAACTCAGACAATAGGGTATAAACCAGATCTAGCTGACTAACTGAACTAATTAACTACGAATCCCTTTCTCTGCCTATACTGGGGTGCTTCTAGAAAATTTGGTGGCGGTTTTACAACTTTGTATTATTTAGATTTGCGGTGACAGAGACATTGAAAAATTTTAAATGTAAATTCACAGTGAAATCAGAATAAAATTTTGTTTCACATTTTCTATAACTTTCGCAACTTAGTACATAAGACAAACAAACAAACCAAAGTGCTTTGCAGCCTAGATGCTTCTGTATCAGATCCGGGAATGCGGTAGGACAACCTTCAATGTAAGGCTGCCAGATGTATGCGATTTTTACTGGTAAAGATAAACGCAGTCGAAGATTTGTACAATGTAATGCGTCGATGTCCTAATTTCTGAGATCCGTGACTATTTTCACTCTACCTCTGTATAAAATTTGGTATATTGTCTTTTACCTCCCCCGACACATTCGCATCTCTTTAATAAGAGAATACGAATGGGAATACGTTATAATACTATTTATTAAAGTTAATTAATAAGTATTTCCTTGCAATATAGGTTTCACTGATGTATCCTTCGTAACACGTGAGAGCATGAAACTCGACTTCTCTTTACTCTTACCCGATTATTGGATAATATTCGTTGCTTTTTTTCGGTTAATATTTCTTTCCAAATATTTTTTTTAATGTTAGATTGTCAAGTATATTACGAGCTAGAAGTATTCAATATGCAACCGAATTTACGGTGATTAGGGTGATAACCTATAAATAATTTAATCTAAAACTGAATTAAGTAACGGTTTATTTTAAAGATGTCGTTACTTTATTCCACCTACACATTTTTTTAAAATAAAAACTGAAATATTTGTGTTTTCACTATTTACAAAAACACTTCAATTTCATACTTTTTATGTTAGCCTGAGGTTCATTATTAAAAATAGAAATCAAATAATGGTAGAGTAGGTTCGAACCCAGAAACTCTGATTCAAGAGTACGTGACACTAACCACGGGACCACAACCCGACACAAATAATATGTATTGTCAAACTTACTGTCATTCTGATATTAGTTTGGGCGTGTATTAGAAACCACGAACATGCTGTCTTGGAGTTACAGTCAAGTTATTCTGACGAGCTATGCAAGCGTTCATGGGGGTTCAAAAAAACCCAGCCGACATCAAATACTTTTGTAGAAGAATCGGTATAGACAATCAAATGTAACGGGTGAAAACTCAATGAAAACCGCAGTTTCATAGAATACATACTATAAAATAATGTATCAATTTTACATTTTGTCAACCACCTACTCGTAAGGTTAAAAATATTTTATTTTTATTTTAGCGCTTCTTCAAGTCACGTACCGGCGATATCGCCGAGAGAAGCGGTTAACTTTAATGCACAGTTTGCACTCGCGCTTTGTAATCGACTTTATATTATAATTTTACAGAACATTTTATTTATTTAGCCATACAATAGAAGCTTTATGTAAGTATACAAGTTCTACAAACTTTAAGTGGAAATTACTTTGTACTGAATTGTATAAAGTATCATATTCAATAAATTATTCCAAAATTAATGTCTGATTTAAAAACAATTACGAATAATTAAAGTTTTACTTTGCTTGTTAATATTTATTTAGAATAAAAATTAAGCACTTGCACAAGAACATGTTTGATTTTATCAAGGTTAATAAGACAAGTTTAAAAAACTAAAGATGTTCTCGTCAACGGTTGGAAATACAAATTCTTTATATTTTCATCAGTTTGTATTATCACACGTTAAGGAGGACATTTGAAGTTCTTCAAACTATTCGAGTTTACATTGATAAACTCAAAAATGGTTTTCATACCTACCTAACAGTTTTACGTTATTTTAAATCATCATGTTATTCCAAAAAGTTAATAACAAATCATTAAATAATTAATGTATTCCGTCAGGCTGTTTGGTTGTATTTTGTAAACCTGTTAAATATGCTAGTTTTACGAATCTTCACCGCCTATATCCATCACTCATCTATTTAAAATCATCATTTTATCTACTAAAAAACATAATAACACCAAATCGAATTTGTGTGAAAATTGGAAAAAACTCAACTTTTTCTATGTTTTTTTTTATTCAAGAAATATTTAATATATCGACAGTCAGATTTAGTTTCACTGTCTTTTTTTTAATTTGTCAATCTCTGACTTATGTGATATGAAAAACAAATGCATTTTTTACATGAAAATTTCTAAAATCAACAATAAGTTACTTAAGTTGGGGGATATTTCAAGGTTGTGTTTTTTAATGTTTTTATTTTTTTTAAATAATTAATCGTGCAATGCTTTTAACGAAATATACCCATAAAGCAGAGACACATTTTGATTCCGAAAAAGGTCGCTGAAATGTATTTACTTTTTTCAACAATAATGCTTAGTACTATAGACTAATACCTAAAGGGTAAAAAAAATAATCATGAGTTTAAATAATTCATAAAAACAAAACTCTCAAAGGCTCTTTTTCAAGGACTTTTATCTAGATATAATAGTGAAAATGGGGAACGTATAAATGAAACATATAAACTTAAAAAAAACACTAAGATTTCATGAAAATATTAAATCTGGAATTTTACAACGAAGTGGAAACGAAACAGTTAAGCAATGTCTATCATAATTATTAATACTTTAAACATCCATTACTCACTGGTCGTTTTTCCAAATACATTGATTGAGTGCCCGAATCGCAAACGACTCACGAATGCTGAACTGTTCGAATTTACTGAGCTGAGATTTCCTGATGAACGGATCTTTTATTTTTTATCGTTGGCGTCGCCGTTCAAAGGATCTGTGGTTGAAAATCACATTTTAACGGAACCGGTCTTACATCGGCGATACAGATCTACTTTTCTAATCTAAATAACCGGGTCTGTTTGAGCTACCTCTAACGTGATATTTTTTTTAATAAATATGTGTTTTATTATAATCAAAAATACTTCAATATCATACTTTTTTTTTGAGCCTTAGTGGCTCATTATTAAAAATAGGTATCAGGTTGCTGTAGAGTAGGTTCGAACCCAGAAACTCTAACTCAAGAGTCCATAACACTAACCACGGGACGACAACCCGACACAATCCACTTTGATGGCTGGCCATACGGTTTAAAACGATTGTGCTGTTTTTATTTTTAAATTGTCTTTGTTTTTACTTCTCAACTGATGTGTAGTTAGAATCAAGATTATGTCATTAGTATACAGATTTGCAGATATACGACTCCCCCTCCACATTTTTTTAAAATTACCTAACATCCAAGTGACTCTGAAATCTAGCTACGGCTTATGCAACATCGTTTATCATGTTCCTACTCAGGCTTCAACATTTTAAGTTTCATAGCCTACGCCTACTCGTGAGTGGATTTACTTTTTGTGTTTAAAGTTACTATGATTTCATATAATTCATGAATGAAAATTCTAGGCAAAAACACTCGCTTTCCACAAACAAGTCCAATGATTTATATCCAAGGAAATATGGAAACCTTATCCCATCTAGATAAAAATGATTCATTTTGCGAGTATTATAATTTCACCAAACACCACACTTATGATAAAATAAAATAAACCTAGTTACTTCACAAATCATCCTGATATGGGATGGGTATTGTGTGTGTGTGTGTGTGTGTGTGTGTGTGTGTGTGTGTGTGTGTGTGTGTGTGTGTGTGTGTGTGTGTTTGTGTATGTGTGTGTGTGTGTGCGTGTGTGTGCGTGTATGTGTGTTTGTGTTTGTGTGTGTGTGTGTGATTGTGTGTATGCTTGTTTACGTGTACAAGTTTAAATACAAAAATACTTTTATACCACTTTTTGAATCTATTAATGTTAACACGACTAGTTTCGAAAACTAATGATGTTCTCATCAAGAGGTGAAAATACAAACTGACGAGCAATAAAAAATCTAAGTATGTATTGAGAGAAGGGAAGGGATAATAACTGGAGGGGGTAAGGAGGTGGATTTGGGTCAACGGAAAACGTGAAAAGCAATGGAATTTCGAAAATATAAAGTATTAATCAATTTTGAAATCTCAACATAGATGAAGAAGAATATGAAATTCTGGGTATTTACAGGGTTTGTGTAAAGTGATCACTAATCCAGCCAATGACCTGTCATAGGCTGGATTAGTGATCACTTTACACACGTATTACATTCACCATTCTTTCCAGGATGACAGCCACACTACTCAAATTTTTGGAACTCATACATACATTTTATCATAATTCTTAAATTACTTTATGTTTGAGTTCACGGAAGCCATCTGTTGTTGAATCGAGAAAGCTTTTATTTAGCAGAGATTTATGCAAGTTTCTAATTGAATTATTTTCCATTCGACACCTGAAAACATGCAATCAATAATTTTTTATGCACCTTAAAATTTGACTATTTATTTTACTCACATTTTTGAGCATGCCCAAATCCTTATTCACAAATCTTATTTGAGAGTGAAACGAATGATATTGGTGAACAAGGATTCGGACATACCAAAATGTGTTGCGTACGTATATTAATATATTTTTTTATGAAACTTTTTTTTTACAACATTTTGAGTGTGTCCAAATACTTGTTCACAAAATCTGGATTATCTCCAATTACAGGAGTTATTTTCATATTATTTTTTGACATCTCATCAAAGATGAAGAAGAATATGGAAGTCTATTACATCTCACCAATAGATGTCTCTAGTGAAGTTCTAGTGATTCAAGAACAAGGTTTCTAAATTGGTTCATATATAAAGAACTTCCAAGAATGTGAGTAGTGTGGTTGTCAATAATGGGTAGAATTGGTGAATGTTACACGTGTGTAAAGTGATCACTTAAACCAGCCGACGACGGTCGTCAGCCCCGTAAATGCCCAGACTTCCATATTCTTCTTCATCTTTGATGAGATGTCAAAAAATAAACTTTTTTTTTTGTATTTCTAAATCTTCTAGATTTTTTATAACTTGACTTTTGGATGTGACTAGATGTAATAATTTAAGGGCGTGCGAGAGAGATATATAAGCGTAAATATATTTTGCGCAATGTTCTATTTTCGTCCTTCGGAAAGCTGAGGATAATCCGGATTTTCCGTAGATCTTGTTTGAGTTCTATGTAATTTATTTACAATTTATTGTTTTTTCATCGGCTCCGAATGGAGGAGTGAAATAATAAAATAAAAAAGCTAAAGTTTCGGTGTCATGGACATTACGTTACGATAATATTAAATCAAGGATGTGTGGGTTTTTTTATTTACTTGTTTTTGTTAATAATCTGGGGACGATCGCTAAAACAGTAAGCCTGACGCTATAATTCCTAATATATGGTACGGACGGTGTCTCGATGAAAAGCGACAAATGACATTTTTAAAAAGTTAATTAAAAAAATAATTAAGTAATAAGAAAATACAACACTTTCAGTGTGTCAAAATACTTAATCACTATTCCAGATTGGTGAACAAGTATTTGGACACACTCGAAAATTTGTAAATTAATTATCTGATCAAATTATAAGCTTAGATGATAAAAATGAAAATGATATTTTCTGGCGTTTCTCATGTGTGTGATTATAATTCCGGATTCGGACCTCACATACTAATAAAAGAGTTTCTGCTCAATAAAAAGCTTCATTTCATCTCGTCAATAGATGTCTCTAGTGATTAGATCTAGATGTTTCAAAATTGGTTCAAATATAAAGAACTTCCAAGAATTTGAGTACTGTGGTTGTCAATAATGGGTAGAATTGGTGACTGTTACGCGTGTGTAAAGTGATCACTTAAACCAGCCCATTACTAACACTAGCATTTTGTCACTGCACTTAGTACCTCTAAACAATAAACAATGAGTGTAAGTCCCTCTCCATGCGCAAGAGGTTAGTCTCTTTTTGAAGAGAAATAGCGTAACTGGTATAAAGATATGTTAAAAGTGGAAATGTCTAGCAAATGAATTAAATTATAGTATTTTATTTTTACTTTATTAAATTAATAATATAAAATAATGTTATATTTTATGCCAAAAGGGTGGTCTATGAAAAATCGGAATTTCGACTCAAAAAAGCGCCTTAATCCCATACACCATAATACCGTCGATATGTTTTAGAAGATTTCTGGAATAAACCTTTAATGGCTGTTCTTTTGATCGAGTGTCTAGAGTTATCGCATAAAGTGGACGGAATCGAGTTCTCATGAGAGATATGAATGGAAGAAATAGGAAGAGAAAACACATTTAAAAGTTCCATATCTAGTCCGTAGCCGTCGGAAGAAAAGTCTAGCGAATGGTGAATAGATTTATCAGCGTGGGAGTTAATATTCTTTATGAGGTCTTTATAGACAACCAATCTTAGAATATGGGCCTCTCAGGACGTCGCGCTATAATGTTATTATCATTATGTGCGTCAACTTTCGTCTAGGATGTAATGAAATGACCGTTCATATATCGCTCAATCATTTCAACAACGGCATATATCAAAAATCGTCCATTTTCAGTTTCGCGTGTTTTCAGAATTCCCAGAAAATGTACTATATCCCAGCAAAAACGGCATATTTTTAACTTAATATTTACCCGCTATAGGGTAGTAAAGTGTTGTTTTTGCATTTTGAAGAAAAGGTATTGTTTAATTATTTTTTTAAATATACTAAATATTTTTCAAATGGAGAAAAAACTTTCAGGTTTTACCTTAAAAGATCTGTTGCACAGTAAAAAGTTCAATAAATGGCTTGACATTTATTTTTAATACATTGTATTATATTTTAAAACTTAAAAAACGTTTTCCTGAAAAATGTTTTTTTTTATTTATGACGTTCTTGAAAGGAGTGAAGGATGTATCAAAAATCGTCAATTTTCAGTTGTGCATGTTTTTGGAATGCCCAGAAAATGTACTACAATATCCCAGCAAAAGCGATATAGTTTTAACTTAATTTTACCCGCTACAGGACAGAAACTGTTGTTTTTGCATTTTGAAGAAAATTTATAGTTTAATTATTTTTTTTTAATAAACTTAATATTTTTCAAATGGAGAAAAACATTTAGGTTTTACCTAAAAAAAGTTGTTGCATACTAAAAAGTTCAACAAGTGGCTTGATATTTATTTTAAATACATTTTATTATATTTTCAAACATTAAAAACGATATCCAGAAAAATCTAGTTTTTTTACATATGATGTTATTGAAAGGAGTAGGCGATATTATTTTTAAGAGAAACTATTTTATTTGAGTAAGTTACCTAACTTCAAAATATCATATGCTATAAAGCATGAAATATTCGTTTATGAACAGCTCACTGCAATAATGATGGATTTAAAAAATTATTAAATATTCCACTTACTTATATTACTCTTGCAGTAGCAGTATAATTGATACGGTATTGTTTTGAAAATAAAATCTCTTTCTCTGCCTTACTACGCCTTAGATCATGGAGCCTCTAGCAGCCAATCCAAAACCCAATAAATAGGACTCTAAGAAACACAGCAGAGTGGATACAGTTCTTGATGCTCATTCAGTGTACAAGATCATTAAGAATATATATGTGTGTGCATGTGCGTGTGCGTGTATAACGGTCTGATATTAAAAAAATATAAATTTAACGATAATATAATATAAATATAATAATCACTTAAACCAACCTATGACGGTCGTCAGCCCCGTAAATGCCCAGACTTCTATATTCTTCTTAATCTTTAATGAGATGTCAAAAAATAATATGAAGAATTAATTAAAGTTCATTAATTGATTCGGCAGTCAATTTGTGACAATGTATTTCCAATTTTGTATTCAAATTTAGACTTAACGTCACATACGGTGTTTAAAAAAAAATGAGAAATGCATCGAAACACGTGTAACAGTAATTTTTAAGACAAAGTGATATTTACAAAGTAAAACTTAAATTAGATGAATTATTTTCATTTAATTTACGTTTGAAAAGCCCACTACTCAGCTTTTGGTACTTACTAAATGTATTAATCTGCTACCGTGTGAAAATAAGAAGCTTGTTTTTTTTTCACAACTCTGTTGGATGTTTTAGTTTTAATAATAAAAAAAAAGAAAAATACCACGTAAAAGCAGAGTAGACGATTTTATACCATCAATATCCATTATTCTAATAAACACGTTTGTGTATAATACATCTTTACATTTACCTCCCCCCTTGAATTTGCGAGACATGTTCTCATTATTTCTAGACGTGTATAATATTGAATAAACTGCCCTAAAAATAGGATAAATTTTCATTTAAAGTAAATATGAAAATAAGAATAATGATGTTTTATAAAATTATGAAAAAATTTCATTGCTAATATATGTAACCCTTAAAAGGACAAACTTAGATTTGTGAACAAATATATAGACAGAGTATGGTAAATAAAATAACTAGTAAAATTATTAGTACATAAAATAAAAATAGTATAATCATGTTTTCAGGCATATCCTGGTATGCAAAATAATTCAGGAAGAATTTGACATACAGTCTTGAAGGTCTCTGCTAAGTAAAAACTTACTCAACTCAACCATAGATGCTGCCGAAAACTCATATCAATGAAGGTGTCAATTAAAGAAAACATTGAATTAACGAAATCTGAGTAGTGTGGTTGCCAATCATGGGTAGAATGGTGAATGCTATATTTATATAAAGTGATCGTTCAAACCATCATTTGACAAGTTGTAAGCTCCGTTAATACCTAAACATCCATATTCTTCCTTATCTTCAAAACGTTTATAAGCAAATATGTCGTCTTCTACAGAGATGGACGCATACTTAAAAATAGTTTACAGAAAAATGCTGCTTGTATTTTATTCATTTTTTAAATATGCCAAATATGCCTAAAAGGAGCAGCAAAAAATATTGAGTGAATACTTAAACCAGCCAATGACGAGTCAAAGACTCTGCGAATATTCAGATTTCCACATTTTCATCTTGAAACACTTCTTAATTATAATGATTTATAAATTAAATCTGTTTATTACAGATAGGATTTTTGGGAGAAAACGAGTATTTATTATTTCATTAATTTATTCGACATTCAATTAGCAGTAAAATCTATTCATTTTTAACTTCACTTTTACTTGGTAATTACCACTTATTTTTAAAGTCCATTGTGACACGTATTTCGATGGATTTCGCAGCATACGGTGTTTGAAAATGATGGAGAATGCATCAAAACACATGTCACAATAGATTGAAGATACAAGTAACCTTTATTAAAAATATTTATTAAATTTTCACTGACCACTTTTATAAATAGTTAAGGCTCTGACCAAAAATAACAATGTCTAGTAAAGTGGTTTGAAGGTCCCCGGTCCAATTTTGCCAGGGCTAGTTTTATACGCAAGTTTATTTTCATTGTGCGAAATTTGGGCACGAAAATAGACATAATTGTTACTCGTAATTCACAGGTTAAGATCGGTGGGCGGAAGAAACGAATTTCTTGTCTGTTACGCTTTTTATTTCACGGATTGTGGTTTTGCGGTTCGTTCACGGGCATACCAATCATAAAACTCACATTCTAATTCCAGCCCAGGAAACAATTCGCTATTTTAGCACCTCCCTTTTAATGACATAGAATAAATCGACCGTAAAAGGGTCTACTTCGACCAATGAAATGTTAAATTCACAGATGAATCATTTAATTGATCATTTATTTCGAATTTCACAATATCGAAAATCATTTTATTTATTAATTCGGCATTAGCTTTGTGGAATGACCTGTCGATTTTTTAAAAATTACTTATAAAATCACTTGTAAAATACCACATACTTAATTAGTTTTATTTTCATATAATTTTTTGACATCTCATCCAAGATGAAGAAGGATATGGAAACCTGGGCATTAATGGGGCTGACGACCGTCATAGGCTGGTTTAATTGATCACTTTACACACGTGTAACATTCACCAATTCTTCCCGTTATTGACAACCAACTACTCAAATTCTTAGAAGTTCTATATTATTTATTACACATATATATTATATGGAAGGCAACTATGCTGACCATTACACCATTATGTCCGCCTCCGTAGTGTAATGGTCAGCATGCTCGGCTGCCGTTCTGGAGGTCCCGGGTTCGATTCCCAGGGGGGTTTAATAAATGTAAGTGATTTTTTCACTCTAACATTTATTCAATATTACACTGGACTGGTACCTGAAGTGGAGGGCTGATCACCTTTCCTTCATGTGTAATCGATCGAGATAACACTGCGTTTATATGAAGCAGTGCCCTATGCACCATTGGGGTGCGGTAAGGGTTTTATTTATTATTATTATATTATATGGTACCTGAAGCGGAGGGCTGATCACCTTTCCTTCATGTGTAAACGATCGAGATAACACTGCGTTTATATGAAGCAGTGCCCTATGCACCATTGGGGTGCGGATAAGGGTTTTATTATTATTATATATTACACATTTAGTTTTATTTTATTACACGTGACTAGTTTCGAAACCTACAGATGTTTTCATATACAGGTGAAAAGTAAAATTCTTTTCCTTGAAAATGATGATAAAAAATTTTGAAAGTGGTATTATACAAGTGTTTTATTGTTCTTTATATTAAGATCCAATATTCAATAAATGGTAACTTGATTTTCTTTAAACCCGGGTAAGAATTAACGTAATCAAAGTTTTCACGTAAAACACGGTGTTTATATTGAAAAAAAAGTTTTTCTCCGAAATAAATACATGGTTTTCAAAAGAAAAAAGTATTTTGAAAGGCAAAGAGTGTAAATAAAAAACGTTTTTACGTTTGAGATCTCTCAGCCATAAAAACATCACGATAAACCACACAAAAGCTGTTCTTATTATTGAAAAAGGGCAATAAAATAGTATAAAAATATATAAATATAATCAAAAATAAAAACATTTAATGGTGTAGGTTTTTTAAGACTTCAAGGCTATAGGACCTAACAATGTATATTTTAGTTGACTTGTTGTTTCGGCGAATTTAAAAATAATTGTTTCTCAAAAGCGAGAGTATGGCGATTCTAGCTCCTTTGTTTTTCCGTTTCTTTTAAGAAAAGAGTTTGAAATTACATCTACCCTAAAAGCGCAGACATTTTGAGTCAACAAACTGAATGAGATAATAATTATCCCTTTTTTCAAAGCCTTTTTACAAACCGTTTAAACAATAAGATAATCAAAATACTTTGCCGTATTAATCCTTTGACTACCAAAATCAGTTACATCAGCTTTCGGTACTCTAGCAAGAAATACCGGTCCGTCGGATTTGATGTCATGGTTTAAGTATCAGATACATTTTGGTGTGTTAGGGATTAATTCAGAGTTGTGCAAAAAAATTCGATTCAAATTATATATTTTTTGAAATATGTTATGCATCAATATTCAGAATTAAATTACCTTTTTTTAAATTAGTTGTTTAATTTCAAAATTTAAGTTGCTAAAATACTTACAGAGAAATGCAAAAAACAAAGTAAATCAAACCAATTTTATTTCCACGAAAAGTAAATCGTGTACAGCTATGATATTCTTCAAATAGATACATTTATACGTGTCAAGGTTATAATATGCAATTAATTATACAAACATAATGCAAATATTGCACAACATTTTTTTTATTCGTTAATTACTCACACCCCTACTCTAGTCTTTTCAATACTGGATGTCTCTAATGTCAACATGTCGGGAATTCGTTTGATTTGCAGTATTCTGTGCGCACAGCCTAAAAAGGAGGTGAACATTGAGCGGGCAGCATTTACTTTTTAGTTGATTTTTTATAACGTTACATACATTTCATATTATTTTTTAACATCCCAACATAGATGAAGAAGAATATAGAAATCTGGGTGATTAATGTGTGGGTCGTTTAATGTGAAAAATAAATCCTATTATTTGGAGATCCCGATTTGTGAACAATTTTTGGACACATTCAAAATGTTGTTAAATACATTTACTTAACTAAACTCCAAGGTAATTTTTTGACACGCCGAAATTGAAATTTAAACACAGATTTGTTTCAACAATGACACTTGTGTTAATAAATTAAGTGTTTTTAAATTATTCACCATATTTTACTTTTGAATTTTGTATGTTTAAATCTCGGTATTCATAGCATAGTAACCCTAAAAGTCCTGGTAGCCGAAGGGTTAATGAGTAAGGTTAATTATTTTTTGTTTGTTCAAGTTTCAGTGGAATATAATTCGCGTAGAATTTCCAACTTGCTACTTTCCCTACAGTAGAGTTTGCTCTGTTTATCTTTCATTACGGTATTTTTAACGTAACTTTAATATCTGAAAGAAGCCGATGCGCATAATGAAGGCACTCCATATCTTCAATTCGCGTCCCATCAGACACTATTCAATGAATAATCGGTAGTTTATGGAAAAATGGAATATAAGTGCAATTGAAGAAGAATTGAAACTTAATATTTTTCATAAAAAACGTGAAACTTTCGTTATAAGCGATAACCCGGCTTCATTCAAATAATGATAAAACCATAAACCATTTTTTTTATTTAAAACTACACGGATCGTTACAACCGCCGAGCGTGTAACGATCCAGGTAGTTTTAGTACCATTACAAGGGTCACGTACATTTAACAGATGTCTCAACAGAGACGAAATATTGTACATAAACAAAACACATATGTGTCGCCTACTTTCAAAATCCGCCAGATCCAATTTTTTAAGATTTTAAAAGAAATGCTCTATCGGAATGCCAATTGTGGGTTTTATTGTTTAAATTTTTTATTTACTTGAAAACCTTACTAAAAAATATTTGAAAACAGCGTTGTATTTCAAATGTCTCTATATTCATGAAACTTGTCTTCTGACCCATGTCGGTCAATCAGAGAACGGGGATAGGTCAAAAATTAAGATGACGTCATTATCGGTTTGTGTCTCATGTTTTTTTTTTTAATACTGAAAAAAATTCCAAAGATATGGGAAAATTCTCTATTTCCAAATATTTCATCTAAAGATAGACAAATTTTTGAAACATAAATGTTACCGGGAGAGTTTTACGTTTTTTGTAAAGTAGTCTTACATGGATCTGGCGCATTTCGAAAGTAGGCGACACATATCTCTTGTGGTTAAAATAACTTCGATCATCATGCAATAAGTTGTACAACCTGCTTCCATTGAGTCACAAAAAAATTAACTAAGTATAAAAGAGCTTTGCATTGATGAATAATGGAGGTGGGTTGATCTGAAATATATCGCAACATAGGAAATTATCGAGTCATAAAATGAAGTATTTTAAGGTTTTATTATTTAGTATCATATGGTGTTGTGGACTCCGAGCAAATGTTAATATATTTATGTATCTGTTCTGTAAAATTACCAAATAATTACAAATTAAAATTAAAATAATAATAAATTTCACACATATTTTGATTTCTTACTATCTTTACCTAAACTTAAACAGTTAATATGTGAAAATTGGAAACGAGATTCTGCAGAATGGGTTTGAACTTAGAAAGTTTAGCTCAGAGTCCACAACACTTATCACAGGTCTATAATCCCGACCCAATGTAATATAGTCATAAAAAATTAAACGCTTTTTTACTCTAAATTACACGGCTTTGCGTGGGATATCTCATTTGTGGCAAAACATGTAAAAATGTAGTGACAACTAGCATTTATCTTAATTTTTTATGTCGTATTTTATATTAAGTTCTCAATAAACATGTTGCACTTATTTTATAAATGTTTTTAGTGAATGTTTTTGATCAAATGTGAGTTTTTTTTTAATCCTCGTATATTTTTGTCCCGCATTAGGTTCATTAAAAAAAGTCCTATGATCTAGGGTTAAATCTCTTTTTCTCAAAATGATGGAAACATTGCTATCATAATTATTAACAGAATCCATCGATCTGTCAACGCGGGCATCTCGTTACCGCTCACCGCCATCAATGTTAATGGGAACATCAAAGTAAATATTTATCTCAAAATAAAAAATGTACTTGAGAGTCGAAAATAATTACTTTGATCTAAAATTTGTATTTGAATAAAGATTTCCATGAAGCAAACTTTGACAATTATTATTATACAAATCAGTTTTATCAGGGGTACTTTGAGTGTGTCCAAATTTTAAATCACAAATTAGGTAACTTCTCTTGGCTTGTTTAAATCAACATTTTCTATTTTTAATATGGAAAATATTTTTTAAAAATCGTGTAGAAGTCTAAGCATTTGCAGGGCTTACGACCGCTTATTGACTGGTTTAAGTCATTTTATACACTATGTATACATTGTAGTGATCGTAGTTTTGCTTGGAAGTAAAAATTTGATCACTAAAAATACCAAGTAGGCTAATTACTTAGTGATACATGATGTTTTAATATGCATATGTACCGATCCATAGATGGCACTAGGTCAAGAATTGTCTTCAATGATTGGAAGCCCTGTAAGTGCCTAGATCTTATTTTTTTGTTAATCAAAGTTGATTTATTAACTATAATAATAAAATGCAATACTTCACTTTTTTTTAAATGATTTTAACTATTTTTTGGAATGTTTTTGGCAGATACTTTGTGGCACATTTTATAAACTCTATAAAATAAAACAACTTTGTTTTTAACCACTTTTTTATGGGTATTTTTTTTCTTCGACCGGTTTCGACAAGAACCTTTTCATCATCTGGGTTAAACGTGTACGTGTAAATTTTTTACCATGATGATGATAAGTTTCTTGTCGAAACCGGTTGGAGACAAAAAAAATTACCTATAAAAAATTGGTTAAAAACAAAGTTGTTTTATTTTATAAAGATATTAACTATTTGCCACATCCACGTCCACAAATTAGACAAACGTAGCTGAACACATTTTTTTTAAATAATAATAATACGATATAATTGGGGTCAGAAGGATTCCAACTCATATTCCCAGGACGAATGGGGAGATTTTCGAGAAACCGGTGGTACTAGGGACATTTAAGGTTAAGCGAGCAAGAAGTTGAGGGGGGAGAGAATCTCCCACAAGATAGACCGACCAAATAAAGAAGTTGACAGGGGTCCTCGCTTAACGCTGTCTTCGACTTGACCCGGGACTGGAAAGAATAAAGGCGAATCATACACCAGTCTCTAACGTCCCAAGAGACGGCGCCACTCAGCGTTAGCAAGATGGCGGTGAAGAAAATGAATTTCACGTAAATCAACTAGACCGTATTTTGGAAATACCTTTTAAAATACAGTATATTTCATGTTTTTTTGACATCTCAAAAAAGATGAATAAAGAAGTCTGGGCATTTGCGGGGCTAACCGTCATAGGCTGGTTTAAGTGATCACTCAGATGTAACATTCACCATTTCTATCTATGATTGACAACCACGCTATTCAAATCCTTGTACATTCTATATGTATATGATCCAATCTCGAAACATTGTCCTTGAATCACTAGAATTTTCACTAGAGATATCTATTGGTAAGATGAAGAAGCTGTTTTATTGAGCAGAAACTCTCATTTGCATGTGAGGTAATCCTGGATTTTAATCACATACATAAGCATCGTTAGAAAATATCATTTTCGTCTTATTTATTCAGTATATTTGTTTACGTACTAAGTGAACTATGTATTTTATCGAATAATCCTATTTTCACGTTAACAAAATATTTTGTTTCTTGATTAAAGTAAGAAGTGTATAAAAATATCCTAGAAGTGTAGTAAGGATGAACTTTAAACGAAGGTACCAAATTTCGGTTTTTATTTCGGCTTTTCTGTTAAAATTAGAAATAATAGTGACTGAATAGTGAGATTTTTACGAAAAAGCTATATTTAAAATCACAGTTGTAAGAGATGAAGAAGAAGTGGAAGAGGATGAAATGTGTTTCATAATGGCCTGTAGCAGAGAATGCTATGTTTTTTTTTATTCCTCATACGAAATTACTTTTTTTATGTTACGTAATAACTAAAACCTTTTACTCTGACTCTTAACCCATCGTTATATTTTTGTGCTCCTTAAAAAACTAAATAATAAAAAAAAACTAATGTGGGTGAATCAAATATGACTTTTTTTTAATTAGTTGTTACTTGATGTTACATGTTTTTTTTCTTACAAGTTGGAGTGTTTTGAAATCAGCATTCTCATCAAATCAGCATCTTTGTTTAATCCTTTGACTGAGATCGTATACATATAAACCTTTGTGTGCGAATGACAAAAAAATGGACTAGAAGCAGTCAAAAAGGAGACTGCCGATGACTACCTACTACCAACAATTACAAAGGAAAATTATATGTTTTAAGTCTATGCTTTATTATTTTATCGATTAAAGTAAATAGCGACTTAATTTTTGATTTTGGTTAAAAAATGAAATGCTATAAGAGATCGTGTAAACTATGTTTAAAACTAAATATCAGAAAATCAAAAGCGGTCTATGAAACTTTTTGACTAAGAAAATATCGCTGTTTCTTATTGATGTATCAATTTGTTTTAAACATTACTTTGTATTCTAAAAATAGGATTTAAACCTTATAACTGTCCATCATATCATACATTATTTAGATGACCTGGCTCTTCCCATTCTCCTTACATGATCTTAATCATTGTATCTTCTTCATCCATCAATTTACGTCTCAATAATTCATACTGTAATTTTTTTTTTGTATTCACTCACATTCATATCATACTTACTAGCACTATATGCCTACGTATGAAAACAGTTGTATGTGGTACAAATAAACCTGCCATTTATTAAATTTAAAACAAAACACTGATTTTTGAGTCTACTGAGTTGTATTTTATTGTTAAAAAACACATTAAAAAAATTGATAATTGTTTCGCCCAGTTATGGCATTTTCAAACAAATGTGGATTAAATGTACTGATAGAATACAAATAAACCTTTGGCCACTAAAACTAGTATTTTTTTAGTTGGTTAGAAGATAAAACAATAATCCTTCTAATGTACATTTATTTTCAACAAGAATAATAATATATAAATGACTTTCTTTATGCTCCGGTCAAAACTCTTCAAATATTATCATGATTTAACTTAGATTTTTTCCAGATTATTGACGAATTCTCTGATAAATTTCGTATCCCATTCTCCTCTCAACCGTGGAATGAGGGAAAATGTTGACGTTACGAATTCACACAAAAAAAAATAGTAATATGATATTACGTTCATGAGAATTGAAAATACGTTATTTTCCACCCAAAAAACATGGTATAACTATCCACGTTCAATACATTTTGATTAAACAATTATCAAAGTATTTTTAACAAGAAATATCAATGACTTTATTTAATAACTCAGCAGTATTTTTTTGGTAAAATCTATCCTTTTTAAATTTGAGGTTTACTTAGTAACTACTTTTTCTTAAAATCTTTTGTGACAACCTTCAACGTCCCAAAGACACAACTCTAAAAGTTAGACTAAGCTTCACATACGGTGTTTGAAAATGATGCGGAATGCATCGAAACAAGTGTTTTAATAGATTTTAAGAAGTAGTGGTATTTACTTAGTAAAGCATCAAAATTAAAAATTAAATATCAACCAATATTACATACATTAGTTACATACATAAAATATATTCTGGAATATCTATTTCCATTCGCTGAGTGCGAACCGCACAAGATTCAACGGAAAATTCAACGCTTTCCGGTCATAAATAAATTGATGTATTTTTGACTTTCTCAGTTTAAAATAGTTTTAAGCTTATTCGAAATCAAATCACAAGCATGAAAAATAACTAGTTTTTGATCTTCATCGTCTTATAGCGTCACTCTGTGTTGAAAGTTGGCTATCATAGCAATCTTAACTTTATGTTTTTAATGATTTAGTGCAGCAGTTAAACTCTTAAGCACTGATCTATTTTCTTGGCCATTATTAATAAAATGGTTGCTTTGAAAATAACTAGTTTTTTATCTTCATCGTCTTATAGCGTCATTTCATGTTGAAAATTAACTATCATAGCAATCTTATCTTTATATATTATTTTGAGAAATAAAAAGACTTCAGGGTTTAATTGACCCTGAAGAGGGTAACAGGTTGTTGCCGAAACTAGTTGGTTAATAAAAATGTGAGTGGATCAAAACACAAAGTCTTTTTATTTCTCAAAATAATATATCAATATGATCCACAAAGTTAATGCTTTCAATATTCAAAACATCTTATCGTTATGTTATTAATGATTTGGTGCAGTAGTTGAAC